>NC_043968.1:78339680-78477946 GCF_902148855.1 Sphaeramia orbicularis
AACTGAACATAAACCCAGTGTGTCCATCCACTGTCATTGATCCAAGTCTGTGGGTTTTACTGGAAAATCAGTGTTTCATTTTTTTTTTTTTTTTTGTATCAGTTTTGTTCATTTTATTCATTACTTTACCAGCTTTTGTTCATTTTGTTGATTTTTTTTTTTCCTCCATGTTATTTGTTATTTTTTATATTTTCTTTTTTTTTTCCAATTTGTTCAGTTTGTGTCTTATTTTGTTCATGTTACTTATTATTTTGTTCATTTTTTCCATTTTATTGATGACTTTGGCTTTTTTTGTTCATTTTGTTGCTTATTTCATTCTTCTTTACTTAATTTTAGTCTATTTTGTGCTTCTTTTTTCATGTTATTTTTTATTCTGTACTTTTTTAAATTCATTTTATTTAATCTCTATATAAACCCAAGAAAGGCGCCTATAAATAAAATGTATTATTATTAATATCAGACACAGATCAAACTGAATAAACAGTGTCTTTTTCAGTCCGATCTGTCATTAACTGAACATAAACCCAGTGTGTCCATCCACTGTCATTGATCCAAGTCTGTGGGTTTTACTGGAGAATCAGTGTTTCAGTTTTTGTTTTTTTGTTTGTTTTTTGTATCAGTTTTGTTCATTTTATTCATTACTTTACCAGGTTTTGTTTATTTTGTTGCTTTTTTCCCCCCCTCCATGTTATTTTTTATATTTTCTTTTTTTTTTTCCAATTTTGTTCAGTTTGTGTCTTATTTTGTTCATGTTACTTATTATTTTGTTCATTTTTTTCCATTTTATTGATGACTTTGGCTGTTTTTGTTCATTTAGTCGCTTATTTCATTCTTCTTCACTTAATTTTAGTCTATTTTGTACTTCTTTTTTCATGTTATTTTTTATTCTGTACTGTTTTTTATTCATTTTATTTAATCTCCATATAAACCCAAGAAAGGCGCCTATAAATAAAATGTATTATTATTAATATCAGAAACAGATCAAACTGAATAAACAGTGTCTTTTTCAGTTCGATCTGTCATTAACTGAACATAAACCCAGTGTGTCCATCCACTGTCATTGATCCAAGTCTGTGGGTTTTACTGGAGAATCAGTGTTTCAGTTTTTGTTTTTTTGTTTTTTTTTTGTATCAGTTTTGTTCATTTTATTCATTACTTTACCAGGTTTTGTTTATTTTGTTGCTTTTTTTCCCCCTCCATGTTATTTTTTATATTTTCTTTTTTTTTCCAATTATGTTCAGTTGTGTCTTATTTTGTTCATGTTACTTATTATTTTGTTCATTTTTTCCATTTTATTGATGACTTTGGCTGTTTTTGTTCATTTAGTCGCTTATTTCATTCTTCTTCACTTAATTTTAGTCTATTTTGTACTTCTTTTTTCATGTTATTTTTTATTCTGTACTGTTTTTTATTCATTTTATTTAATCTCCATATAAACCCAAGAAAGGCGCCTATAAATAAAATGTATTATTATTAATATCAGAAACAGATCAAACTGAATAAACAGTGTCTTTTTCAGTTCGATCTGTCATTAACTGAACATAAACCCAGTGTGTCCATCCACTGTCATTGATCCAACTCCGTGGGTTTTACTGGAGAATCAGTGTTTCAGTTTTTGTTTTTTTGTTTTTTTTTTGTATCAGTTTTGTTCATTTTATTCATTACTTTACCAGGTTTTGTTTATTTTGTTGCTTTTTTTCCCCCTCCATGTTATTTTTTATATTTTCTTTTTTTTCCAATTTTGTTCAGTTTGTGTCTTATTTTGTTCATGTTACTTATTATTTTGTTCATTTTTTCCATTTTATTGATGACTTTGGCTGTTTTTGTTCATTTAGTCGCTTATTTCATTCTTCTTCACTTAATTTTAGTCTATTTTATGCTTCTTTTTTCATGTTATTTTTTATTGTGTACTGTTTTTTATTCATTTTATTTAATCTCTATATAAACCCAAGAAAGGCGCCTATAAATAAAATGTATTATTATTAATATTAGAAACAGATCAAACTGAATAAACAGTGTCTTTTTCAGTTCGATCTGTCATTAACTGAACATAAACCCAGTGTGTCCATCCACTGTCATTGATCCAACTCCGTGGGTTTTACTGGAGAATCGGTGTTTCGGGGTTTGTTTGTTTTTTTTAATCAGTTTTGTTCATTTTATTCATTACTTTATCTGGTTTTGTTCATTTTGTTGCTTATTTTTTTCCTCCATGTTATTATATATATATATATATAGCTATGCCGTACTTTCCGGACTATAAGCCGCTCCTTTTTTCTCATTTTGAACCCTGCAGCTTATACAACGATACAGCTCGAGAATAGAGGGTATGCACGTGATGTCACCGCTGGTGGATGTCACCGCGGTTCTGCCCACTGAGTGGCAGAAAGAGAGAGATGAGTGACAGCGTTGGCTTCAATACTATCTAAACTAAAGAACAATATTTAACAAAAAATGGGGAAGAGCTGTTGTGTGATGGATTGTATGAACAGGTTTGAAAAGCAGTGGGAGCTATCGTTTTACAGACACCGAAAGACAAAGAAAAGAGAAGTAGATGGATCCACAAATCCAGGAAACCAAACCTAGATCTGTGGATCCTGTTTGGTGTCAGCTAACATTAATTTATGCTGTATTTTTGGGTCAAATCAGACCTTAAATTACGTATTGTTTTGGCTAATGTTAACTCTCAGTAAAGCTCTTGGTTTCATGATCAGATCTTTCATGGTTTTTGTCTTCATTTTGTGATTCTGAACCTTGTGCTCCTACATGATTAGTAAACTAACTGAAACTGAGGCTAACCCAGTTTTTCAAATATGGGAGAACTGGAGAATAAAGCTACGACAGAGTATTACAGCCACATGAGAAAATAAAAACACTTGTCACTATGAGAATAAAGTCATAAAATATCGATATAAAACCTGTAATTTTATGATAATAAAGTCGAATACAAAAAGAATCACAATGTTATGAGAATAAAGTCGTAGTTATATATATAAAAAAAAAAATCTCATAATTGAACAAAAATGTCATTTGTTTATGAGATTAAAGTCGTCATATTCCGACAAAAAAGCCATAATATTACAAGAATCCAGTGGTCCCCTGCTGGTCCACAGCAGTAGTATGTGTGTTGTATAAAGTACTTGATCTGAACTAGACTCAGTAACAAGGTTATTATCGTTAACGAAAACGAACGAAATGACGAAAACTAAAATTGAAAAAACATTTTCGTTAACTGAAATAAATAAAAACTCTAATTAAAAGAAAAAAACGATAACTAACTGAAACTGTATCGTGAGCTTACAAAACTAACTAAAACGTATAAAAATTATGGATACAATTCCCTTCGTTTTCGTCTTTGTCAATGTCGGATTGATATGAAATTAATTTCTTTGGCTCCAGCAGTTTGAGCTGGTGACACCATAGGACACTTCACAGTCTGTCATGTCTGGTCACTGGTGGTTTCCAGTCGTCTTCTGGTCCCCACTCTACCTGGAACATACAGACTAAAGCTGGGACACAGCAGCACAGTCCTGTCTGGGGTTTACTGTAGTGATACATGGGTCGGGTTTTTTTTGTTTTTTTGGCGTACCGTGTGTGCGCGCGTGAGAGACAGAGACAGAGCAGAGCTAAAGGACAGAGTCAAACAGGACTAGCATCCAGGTTAAAACTGGAGAGTTTATCACCATGAAAAGACCTTCCAAGCCCTGAACTGCACAGTTTAGAAGAGGAGAAAAGAGGAGGATGAAAACTAATCCAATTACAGAGGTATGGAACCTGTTAGAATGTTAAAAAACGTTTGATGTTACTAGCTACAGCTAGCTGAACTGAACTGAAGCAAAGTTGGCTAATAATGGAACTGGAGATGATTAAGAGATGAGATATCTGCTAAGGTGTGGTTTACTGATGATGAACTGGGTTATATATGTTTATAAGTGGTTTATATATGTTTCTGTCTGCTTTAACTGCTGGTTAGCTGGTTTATAATATGTTCCTATCTGCTTTAACTGCTGGTTAGCTGGTTTATAATAGGTTCCTATCTGCTTTAACTGCTGGTTAGCTGGTTTATAATAGGTTCCTATCTGCTTTAACTGCTGGTTAGCTGGTTTATAATAGGTTCCTATCGGCTTTAACTGCTGGTTAGCTGGTTATATATGTTTCTATCTGCTTTAACTGCTGGTTAGCTGGTTATATATGTTTCTATCTGCTTTAACTGCTGGTTAGCTGGTTATATATGTTTCTATCTGCTTTAACTGCTGGTTAGCTGGTTATATATGTTTCTATCTGCTTTAACTGCTGGTTAGCTGGTTTATATATGTTCCTATCTGCTTTAACTGCTGGTTAGCTGGTTATATATGTTTCTATCTGCTTTAACTGCTGGTTAGCTGGTTATATATGTTTCTATCTGCTTTAACTGCTGGTTAGCTGGTTTATAATATGTTCCTATCTGCTTTAACTGCTGGTTAGCTGGTTTATAATAGGTTCCTATCTGCTTTAACTGCTGGTTAGCTGGTTTATAATAGGTTCCTATCGGCTTTAACTGCTGGTTAGCTGGTTATATATGTTTCTATCTGCTTTAACTGCTGGTTAGCTGGTTATATATGTTTCTATCTGGTTTAACTGCTGGCTGCTTTGTGCATCTCCTCTCATGCTTTGCACATCTTCGCATTGTTTCACGTAAGTGACGTTGTGTATGGATTGCACCCCCCCCTCAACCTGCTATAGGGAATTTATACATTGTACGGTACATTGGGTCTCTGCTCAGTCCATGAGCTGCCCTAACCCGACCCCCAAATAAAGTGTCCAGGGTAACCCATATCCGCGCCTCACTAATTTCTTTGAATAGGATGATGAGGAAGATAAAATATATGAAATAACTAAAACTAATACTAAAACTAAACTAAACTAAAACTAAGCATTCAGAAAAAAAACGATAACTAATAAAAACTAACAAACCTGCTCTAAAAACTAATTAAAACTAACTGAATAAGAGAAAAAAAAGTCAAAACTAATTAAAACTAAACTATAATTAAAAATCCAAAACTATTATAACCTTGCTCAGTAAATCTCCTCAGTCCCAGTAGATCATGCATATATTCACTGGGGTCAGTCCACGGTCTACTGTAAATGCACTGTGGATCAGCTGGTTCTGGGCCCTAGTTTTGTACCCTGGTTGTCAGTGGTGATGAAACCATGTATATTTGTTTCAGGTAAAAATAGCGCTGATCCCCTCCACCCTGGATGTCAGGATACTCCATTTCTGTCCACATGTCAATGTTCGTGGACCACTTGTTCTTTGGTAGCTCGTACAGATCCATGTCCAGTCCAACTGTCCTTAATTTAATTTCATATTTCACATTTTCCTGGTCTCACTGTGTTTACTGCTATACTCCATCATGTTGAGCAGGTTGGTTTTTGCCACTCAGTCTGACTTAGAGGGGGGTGGCCCAGGGAGGAAGTGACGTACTGTATGTGCATACCCTCTATTGATTTATACGAGCTAATGGCCTCCAGGGGGTGCTCTGGCAGGAAACGCAAAAGTGAGACAGACAGGTGGAAGAGGTGAGGAAAAGGAGAAGTTTTAATCTTGACTTTGCGTGTCATGCACAAACCCTCATCATGGAAAACACACAAAGAAATGCATATTTTGCAGCTTTTAAGTTAAAAGCAATCGATGTGTTTGTCCAAGAAGGAAATAGAGCTGCAGCACTGAAGTGCCATTGAGCAACAACAGAAGAGAGACTGAGAAGGAGTGTGACGGAGCCTTTCTGAGGATGTTCAACTCTGACACTGAAGAAGACGACTGCAGAGGTTTCAATGAGCAGAAGGAAGATGAAGATAGTGATTAACGACTTTTCTGGGTTTTTAACCAGCCTGTTCCTGCCGTTTTAGTCTCATGTTACAGGCACTGTTTGGAAAAAAGCAGTTAAGGTATGGAAATAAATATTTAAATACTCTGTCTATATACCATCTTTCTGTGTAAATATCTCATGTAACAATGTGGACACCTGCGGCTTATAGACAGGTGTGCCTTATAGCCTGGAAAGTACAGCATATATATAAATATATATATATATATATATATATTTTCCAATTCTGTTCAGTTTGTGTCTTAATTTGTTCATGGTGCTTATTATTTTGTTCATTTTTTATCCATTTTTGTCCATTTTATTGATGACTTTGGCTGTTTTTGTTCATTTTGTGGCTTATTTCATTCTTCTTTACTTAATACTTAGTCTACTTACTTAGTCTATTCTGTGCTTCTTTTTCATGTTATTTTTTATTCTGTACTTTTTTTGTTCATTTTATTTAATCTCTATATAAACCCAAGAAAGGCACCTATAAATAAAATGTATTATTATTAATATCAGAAACAGATCAAACTGAATAAACAGTGTCTTTTTCAGTCCAATCTGTCATTAACTGAACATAAACCCAGTGTGTCCATCCACTGTCATTGATGGTTTTACTGGGGAATCAATGTTTAATTTTTGTTTTTGCTTTTTTTTTTTTTTTTTTTTTATCAGTTTTGTTCATTTATTCATTACTTTACCTGGTTTTGTTCATTTTGTTGCTTTTTTTTTTTTTCCTCCATGTTATTAGTTATTTTTATATTTTTTTTTTTTCCAATTTTGTTCAGTTTGTGTCGTATTTCTTCATGTTACTTATTATTTTGTTCATTTTTTATCCATTTTTGTCCATTTTATTGATGACTTTGGCTATTTTTGTTCATTTTGTTGCTTATTTCATTCTTCTTTACTAAATTTTAGTCTATTTTATGCTTCTTTTTTCATGTTATTTTTTATTCTGTACTTTTTTAATTCATTTTATTTAATCTCTATATAAACCCAAGAAAGGTGCCTATAAATAAAATGAATTATTATTAATATCAGAAACAGATCAAACTGAATAAACAGTGTCTTTTTCAGTCCAATCTGTCATTAACTAAACATAAACCCAGTGTGTCCATCCACTGTCATTGATGGGTTTTACTGGGGAATCAATGTTTAATTTTTGTTTTTGCTTTTTTTTTTTTTTTTTTTCATCAGTTTTGTTCATTTTATTTATTACTTTACCTGGTTTTGTTCATTTTGTTGCTTTTTTTTTTTTTTTCCTCCATGTTATTAGTTATTTTTTATATTTTCTTTTTTTTTCCAATTTTGTTCAGTTTGTGTCGTATTTTCTTCATGTTACTTATTATTTTGTTCATTTTTTTATCCATTTTTGTCCATTTTATTGATGACTTTGGCTATTTTTGTTCATTTTGTTGCTTATTTCATTCTTCTTTACTAAATTTTAGTCTATTTTATGCTTCTTTTTTCATGTTATTTTTTATTCTGTACTTTTTTTTATTCATTTTATTTAATCTCTATATAAACCCAAGAAAGGTGCCTATAAATAAAATGTATTATTATTAATATCAGAAACAGATCAAACTGAATAAACAGTGTCTTTTTCAGTCCAATCTGTCATTAACTGAACATAAACCCAGTGTGTCCATCCACTGTCATTGATCCAACTCCATGTTGTAGAAGATGACATTTTGTTGCCTGTTTTATTCTTTTTTCTTCAATTTTGTTCATTTTCTTGCTTATTTTAGTTTTTTCCCCTTTACTTTGGTACATTTTAGTCTCATTTTTTCCCACATTATTTATTATTTTGTAGATTATCTATTCATTTTTGTTCATTTTATCTACTGTCATTGATCCAACTCCGTGGCTTAAAACAGATCAGAAACAGTTGGACTCATCAAACTTTCATGGTTTCATCAAAGCCTTCCCTCTGTCTGTTTTCTCCAAAAACATGTTTAGAATGTCAACATGTGGGCTTTGTCATGTGTATCAGGTGAGATCTGAACAACGCAGCAGTTTCTTCTCTGCATAGCTTATCAGATCTATGTGTTCACTTTAACCCTTAGAGACCCACTGTGACTTTACTGTCAGTTTCCAAATGCAGTCTTCTCTATATTTAACTTTTATTAAGGGATTTATCACCATTTATTATAATATTATCCTCTGTATTTTGCTTTTTTTTCAGTGGAAATCCAGTATTTTCCTGTATTTAATTCACTGATCATGTAGATGTTCATTAAAGCTCAGATTAAAGTTGATGGTTATTCTATCAGAAACAGATCAAATGGAATAAACAGTGTCTTTTTCAGTCCAATCTGTCATTAACTGAACATAAACCCAGTGAGTCCATCCACTGTCATTGATCCAACTCCATGCACTGTAAAAAAAAAAAAAAAAAAAAAAAAAAGGGGGCGAGTAAAAACCAGATAAAAATATTAAATCTGGGGTAAAGGGACTGAAAACAAGTGAAATATCTGTTCATGCAGCAGAGAATTATACTGGAATAGATTTCTTGAATTCAGATTAAATCTATAAATAATCCTGTCTACAGATGGATGAACACTGAAAATAAGAAATTACCTGTTTAAACAAAATCAATTATCTAACACTTCTACATCTAAGTTTTTTTTTTAAATCTTGGTAAGAACCACATCATTTGCAGTGAACAACATGGATTCACCAGTAAAACCCATGATAAACTGAGGCAGAATGTATGTACTTATGTTATATATATATAATATATATATATATATATATATATATATATATATATATATATAGATATATATACAGGGTGGGGAAGCAAATTTACAATGAACATTTAGTTGTTTTTTCTCAGCAGGCACTACGTCAATTGTTTTGAAACCAAACATATATTGATGTCATAATCATACCTAACACTATTATCCATACCTTTTCAGAAACTTTTGCCCATATGAGTAATCAGGAAAGCAACGTCAAAGAGTGTGTGATTTGCTGAATGCACTCGTCACACCAAGGAGATTTTAAAAATAGTTGGAGTGTCCATAAGACTGTTTATAATGGAAAGAAGAGAATGACTATGAGCAAACTATTACCAGAAAGTCTGGAAGATACTATTAAAGAAGAATGGGAGAAGTTGTCACCCGAATATTTGAGGAACACTTGCGCAAGTTTCAGGAAGCGTGTGAAGGCAGTTATTGAGAAAGAAGGAGGACACATAGAATAAAAACATTTTCTATTATGTACATTTTCTTGTGGCAAATAAATTGTCATGACTTTCAATAAACTAATTGGTCATACACTGTCTTTCAATCCCTGCCTCAAAATACTGTAAATTTTGCTTCCCCACCCTGTATATATATATATATATATATATATATATATATATATATATATTATTATTATTATTATTATTATTATTATATTGGTACAATTACAGGTATTTTTCTTGATAAATATCAGTTTGTTCATGTTATTCACAGTGTTTTAAAGGACATTTTGTAGACGGAAACATCTTCATCATGTAAGGAAAGTATGGATTTGACATTATTTATGTCAGTGTTTTTCAACCTTGGGGTCGGGACCCCATGTGGGGTCACCTGGAATTCAAATGGGGTCACCTGAAATTTCTAGTAATTGAAAAAAAAAAAAGAAAAACCTTACTAATAAAAAATATATGGTGAGTTGACAGAGACAATCACAATACATATAACACAAACTGAAGCTGAAACTGAAGCACTATGGTTCTGTTTGTCTGTCAAATGTTCATTGTGGTCGGTTTCAGATGCTGCAGCTTTTTCAGAATTCATAGTTTGAGTTCTTGTATGTTCAGTTTTAATCGTCAGCCTTGTAAATCCAAACTGGACTGACTGTACATATCCTGACCAAAGAAAATCAAATACTCCCTTTGTGCAGTAATCTACACCTGGATTTACTGCCTCCGTCCATAATAATATACATTATACAGACTAAATGTCCTCTAAAATAAACCTTTATTTGAAACATAGTATAGCAAACTATTACATGATCAAAAACAAATTAATTTTAGCGAAAAAAAAAGGTCTCCATTTTGAATGTCTGGGGTCACCAGAAATTCGTGATGTTAAAATGGGGTCATGAGCCAAAAAAGGTTGGGAACCAGTGATTTATATTATTATGTTACTATTTTACTTCAGACCATATTTGGCTGAATTTGGCTCCTGAATGAAAATGAGTTTGACATCCATGTGTTAGTATTTGTAGTTTAATAAAGGATCCTAATACTTCCTCTGTCACTAATTTCTGGTGTTTTCCCAAATGCCTGTTTACATTTCTGTTTTCCATTTTCATCTCCAGAGTCGACTGTAGACCATGTCTGTCCCCAGAAGGCGGTGGTGTTCCCCTGCAGTACGAGGCCTGGTCTTTTGGGTTCTACTGATGAACATCATGCTGGTTCTGTACTGCCTCTCAAACCCAACCCAACCAAACATCAGGTAAAGATTTCAAGGGAACACAGATGGGAGTTTCTGGAAATAAGCCCATGTTGGTCAAACTGTGGGGTGGGTCGACCGGGGGGGGGGTGAAGTCTTCCCAGGGGGGTCATGGGATCAGTCCTGGGTGTTTTTTGTTCTTCAGGTTAGAACATGTATTAAGTGGAACTAATGTTTGATAGTTGGAGCACTCTGGACTCATTTTATGGACGTCCACCAAACCAATCTACTGCCATAGTGATCTGTCACTAGACTAGACAAAGAGTTTAGGTTTGGACAATGGACAAGGACTGGACTGGAAAAGACACATGGACACACATGTTTGTATTTTGGACCACTTTGGACAGTTTGGACTTTTATGTTCTCAGATGTCCAATGGAAACGGGCTCATTGACCCACTGATATTGTTTTTCAGAGGTTTTCAGAGAGGTTCATAGAGTCAAAGTCCTGTCATGTGTTGGTTCTACCTGTTCATTTAACTCAGGTGATTCCACTAATTCTCCATCTACCTGGAAGAGGACTTGTGTTCATCAGCATGAGCTGGTTCAGTCAATGGTTGGAACTAATATGTGGGTAGGACTCTGAGATTAAAGACAGGTAGGTGAGTCTGCTCCAGTGGGTACAAGTCGTACCCACATATTAGTTCCAACCATTGACTGAACCCATTTTAATGAACACAACTCACCTCCAGATAGATGGAGAATTAGTGGAATCACCTGCATTAACCCTTAAAGACCCAGTGGGACTTTTGAGTCAGTTCCCAAATGAATGGACGTTTGGGTCTTTAGGGTTAAAGGTGGACATTTGGGTGTTTAAGGGTTAAAGGTGGACGTTTGGGTCTTTAGGGTTAAAAGTGGACGTTTGGGTCTTTAAAGATTAAAGGTGGACGTTTGGGTCTTTGTGGGTTAAAGGTGGACGTTTGGGTCTTTAGGGTTAAAAGTGGACATTTGGGTCTTTAAAGATTAAAGGTGGACGTCTGGGTCTTTGTGGGTTAAAAGTGGACGTTTGGGTCTTTAAAGATTAAAGGTGGACGTTTGGGTCTTTAGGGTTAAAGGTGGACGTTTGGGTCTTTAGGGTTAAAAGTGGACGTTGGGTCTTTAGGGTTAAAAGTGGACGTTTGGGTCTTTAAAGATTAAAGGTGGACGTTTGGGTCTTTAGGGTTAAAGGTGGACGTTTGGGTCTTTAGGGTTAAAAGTGGACGTTTGGGTCTTTAGGGTTAAAAGTGGACGTTTGGGTCTTTAAAGATTAAAGGTGGACGTTTGGGTCTTTAGGGTTAAAGGTGGAACGTTTGGGTCTTTAGGGTTAAAAGTGGACGTTTGGGGTCTTTAGGGTTAAAGGTGGACGTTTGGGTCTTTAGGGTTAAAGGTGGACGTTTGGGTCTTTAAGGGTTAAAGGTGGACGTTTGGGTCTTTGTGGGTTAAAGGTGGAGGTTTGGGTCTTTAAGGGTTAAAGGTGGACGTTTGGGTCTTTATGGGTTAAAGGGGGACATGTGGGTCTCTTGGGACTCTGTGAAGCTGAGATTACTCACCTCTGCATCTTTGGTATCAAAATGTGTCTGTTGTTCTATGAACAGTAACTTTGTTGTCATAGTTGTAGATAATTGTACATTTCCTATTTTATTTGTTTAAATATTGTCTCAGAACAGTGTTGTTCAGTTTATTTATATTATTTAAGCAAAATGTAAGTTATTTTTAATTTGAACAACAATATATTCAAGGAAAAGTAAAAAGTATTGTTGCAATATAGATGTTCCTTTCAATAAAAGTAATAATTGCACCACTGGTACAGTGTTGTTGGGGTTGAGGGGGGTCTGGAGGTTTATGGTCCTCCAAAGGGGGGACAACAGAAAAAGACTTATAACCACTGGATTCAACCCATTTCTCTGTCTATTCACTGGTTTATTTTCCTAACAGGAGTTCCCAGGAAGACACATGTCCTATCAGAATGTCCAAACTATGGAAGGAGAACCTGACCACCCCCCTTCAGAACACAAAACCCCAGTGTTCACCTAAAGTCCACATCATGTTCATGAAGACTCACAAAACTGCCAGTAGCACCATACTCAACATCCTCTTCCGATTTGGAGAAAAACACCAGCTGAAGTTCGCATTCCCCGATGGTCGCAATGACTTCTTCTATCCATCTCCATTCCAGTGTTCCCAGGTCAAGGACTACAAACCTGGAGACTGTTTCAATATCGTGTGTAACCATATGCGCTTTGACTACCAGGAAGTATCCAAGCTCCTGCCTCCAGACGCCGTCTACGTCACCATCCTTCGAGATCCAGTCGACCTCTTTGAGTCTTCCTTCCACTATTACCACCAGGCAGTTCCCCTCACGTGGAGCATCAAAAGTGACAACAAACTGGCAGAGTTTCTCAACAGTCCTCAGACCTTTTACAGACCAGAAGCGTTTAACTCATTCTACCTAAAAAACCTGCTCTTTTTTGACTTTGGGTTTGATAACAACCTGGAGTCTGACAACCCTCGTGTAACACAGGCTCTTCACACTTTATCCCAACGTTTCCACCTGGTCCTCATGGCAGAATATTTTGAGGAGTCTCTTATTCTGCTGAAGGACACACTCTGCTGGACTCTGGAAGACGTGCTCTATTTTAAGCTCAATGTCCGTAAGAGCTCCAGTGTGTCTCCGCTGAGCCTTGAGCTCAGAGCCAAGGCCATGAAGTGGAACGGCGCCGACTGGAGACTCTACCGGCATTTTAACGCTACCTTTTGGGACAAAGTGGAAGCATTCGGGCAAGAAAGAATGAAACGGGAAGTGAATGAGCTGAGGAGACGAAACGGTGAGATGAAGGACCTTTGTATCGAAGGAGGAGATGCGGTTGAAGCTGACCAGATCCAGGAGCGGCGGTTCGTGCCCTGGCAGCCGCTTGGAGAGTCGTCCATCCTCGGGTACAACATGAAAAAAGATATTGACCCCAAATTCAGGACCATGTGTCAAAAAATGCTCACACCTGAGATCCAGTACTTATCAGAGCTGGGGGTGAGCCTGTGGCTGACAAGACTCTGGGGTTGGATCAAAGACACACTTTACTGAGGGATGCCTGGTATCTTTAGTGTGACTTGAATTTTATATTTAAATGAATAGGATATAAAATGTATATGATGACTAGGGATGGGAATTGAGAACTGGTTCTTTTTGAGAACCAGTTGTCAATTGTTTTGCATTGTTTTGGTTCAGAACATAGCCAACATGGCTTTGTTATGACCCTGGGTCATAATTTGTCTATTTATATGTATATGTGGCAGAAATGCTCCAAAGTATGGCTATAATTTACACGAAAGTCAACACCACGGCCACTTGAAAAGCTTCCATTTCTTCATTTGTCCACACAGCATGCAATTCATTTGCAGGAATGTCACATAACCTATTTGATATGGTACTTAGCGAAGCTTGTGAATCGAGCAGTAGAGCAAACACCGGGGTGTTATCCGGTCCTGGCCTGGTTCGGGTGGGGCAACAAACGTCCTGCCCCCTCAAATAAAAGTTTCCAAAGGTAGGGGAAAGGAAAATATGGTGCACAACAACGGGAGATATAGAGGAATTAGTAAAGTGTCATAAGTTTTAGTTTCACTGTACAGTGCCCTCCACTGTCATTGATTAAATGATTAAAGGTGGACGTTTGGGTCTGTAAGGGTTAAAAGTGGACGTTTGGGTCTTTAAGGGTTAAAAGTGGACGTTTGGGTCTTTAAGGGTTAAAAGTGGACGTTTGGGTCTTTAAGGGTTAAAAGTGGACGTTTGGGTCTTTTTAAGGGTTAAAAGTGGACGTTTGGGTCTTTAAGGGTTAAAAGTGGACGTTTGGGTCTTTAAGGGTTAAAAGTGGACGTTTGGGTCTTTAAGGGTTAAAAGTGGACGTTTGGGTCTTTTTAAGGGTTAAAAGTGGACGTTTGGGTCTTTAAGGGTTAAAAGTGGACGTTTGGGTCTTTTTAAGGGTTAAAAGTGGACGTTTGGGTCTTTAAGGGTTAAAAGTGGACGTTTGGGTCTTTAAGGGTTAAAAGTGGACGTTTGGGTCTTTAAGAGTTAAAAGTGGACGTTTGGGTCTTTAAGGGTTAAAAGTGGACGTTTGGGTCTTTAAGGGTTAAAAGTGGACGTTTGGGTCTTTAAGAGTTAAAAGTGGACGTTTGGGTCTTTAAGGGTTTAAGGTGGACGTTTGGGTCTTTAAGAGTTAAAAGTGGACGTTTGGGTCTTTATGGGTTAAAGGTGGACGTTTGGGTCTTTAAGAGTTAAAGGTGGACATTTGGGTCTTTAAGAGTTAAAGGTGGACATTTGGGTCTTTAAGGGTTTAAGGTGGACGTTTGGGTCTTTAAGGGTTAAAGGTGGACGTTTGGGTCTTTAAGGGTTTAAGGTGGACGTTTGGGTCTTTAAGGGTTAAAGGTGGACGTTTGGGTCTTTAAGGGTTTAAGGTGGACGTTTGGGTCTTTAAGGGTTTAAGGTGGACGTTTGGGTCTTTAAGGGTTAAAGGTGGACGTTTGGGTCTTTAAGGGTTTAAGGTGGACGTTTGGGTCTTTAAGGGTTTAAGGTGGACGTTTGGGTCTTTAAGGGTTAAAGGTGGACGTTTGGGTCTTTAAGAGTTAATGTTTACTCAGTGATATCCAGCCTTAAGTGTTCATCTGTAAACGTCCCTGTTTACACATTGGATTTAAAGGTGCCTTCAAATGTGACTGGAAAAACTGAACAGCAGATTTGTTTTATGAAATTATTTGGACAAACAATGCAGAGAATGTGAAGTGTATAATACATGCAGCTGGGTCAAAAAAGGCCCACTCTGAAATATTCCACTGGACAACCTTAAACTTGGATTACAGCATGCATGTGCTGTGGTATAAACTTATGTCACAGAGTAAATGTCCATCAGCTTTTTGACACATGACGTTGCTGAACCATAACACTGTCCTTCAGATGCAGGTTCATTTGGCCCAAATCTGATTTTTTTGCCCGTATGTGACCTGTATCTGATCTGTTAAAGACAGTTTGAACAGCACTAATCTGACCCAGACCACTTTCATATGTGGTCCTAAATCTGACCCGGACCACTTTCATATGCGGTCCTAAATCTGACCCGGACCACTTTCATATGCGGTCCTACATATGACCCGGACCACTTTCATATGCAGTCCTAAATCTGACCCGGACCACTTTCATATGTGGTCCTAAATCTGACCCGGACCACTTTCATATGCGGTCCTAAATCTGACCCGGACCACTTTCATATGCGGTCCTAAATCTGACCTGGACCACTTTCATATGTGGTCCTAAATATGACCCGGACCACTTTCATATGCGGTCCTAAATCTGACCCGGACCACTTTCATATGCGGTCCTAAATCTGACCCGGACCACTTTCATGTGTCCAGGTTCGTGCAAATTTTTCAAGGTCAAATTCTTGCACTTTTAAGTTTTACCAATATTACGCCTCAGCTTTTCATTCACACACGTGCGTCATAACTTCCAGTGGATTAAAAAAGACACAAAACATTCCATAACAGGCAGAATATTTTTGAAGTTCCACTTATTTTAATCAAGTCTGGTTTTAGCTTTTTTCAATTGTCTCTTATTTTTGTTTTAATTTCTTTTTTTATCTTTTAAAATCTTCTTTGCACTTTTCTTTTGTTTAATGTTTTATTCTCTGTGATTTTAATGTAATTTTAAGTGTTTCTATGCCTTTGTAAAGCACTTTGAATTGCCTTGTGTATGAATGGTGCTATACTATTACACTATATACTATACTATTATTATTATGCCTTATTATTAGGTTGTTCACAGTCATTTAGATTATTTGTATTTTGTGAAAAGATAGTTTGGAATTGTGAACATTTTTATCATGTAATTTTACTTTTTTCATACAAAAACAGAAATATTTGGAGTTTTCATCTTTTTTTAATATAATTATGCTATTACTTTACCTTTCTGATCCACTTGAGATGACATTTGTCTGTATATGTCCCCAGAATTAAAACTAGTTTGACACCTTTGACTATTATTACTGTCTTCAATGTCATTTTTCCATTTCACAAATTCATCCCATGGGTCAGATTGGACCCTTTGGCGGGCTGGTTTTGGACCCTGGTCCACATGTTTGACACCCCTGACTTAGACCAATGCTGGTGGTGGTTTATGAAATGGAACAGTGTACTATAATATGTCAGAGGGCATGTTCTATCCAAACATTAGCACAGATGAATATGCTCTATGTTGCAGAAAAGTTTGGAGTCAGACCTTGTAGTTCAGACACAAAAATCCTTAATAATCACTCTGTCATTACTTCTATAGAATTTTAATATTTGGCTTATTACTGTATCTGGATAACTTGAGACAACATCACTTTGGACTGATTTTGTATTTTTTAGTAACTGAAAGTAGGTACAGTTGAACTACTTTTATTCTGGATGCATTCTGCTTGTACACCAGTGGAATATCTAATGTAATTAAAAGGTTCCAGTCATGAAATGTTTGTCATATTTTTGTTGTTCTAAAGTGGCTTTAATGTGAATGTTTAGTCCCTTCTAAGGTTCTCAGACTCAAACCTCAGCCTCTGGTACTCCTACCAGTAATAAGAGCTGTAAGAGTACTGTCACTTTCATTAACCCTTTCATGCATAGTGGTCACTACAGTGGACAGCAATTCTACAGCTGTCCTCTTGTATATTCATGGGTTTTGTTGTTTTAGTTCCGTATCAGCCAACACAGTGGACACTTACGCACCATCCCATATATTGTAATTCATACCATTACTGTAACTTTATGCTCTTGATAAACCTGATCTGCAGTAATATGATTGAGGGTCAATCAATTGCTAATTATTAGACTATAATTAACAGCTCTCTTAAACAAAAAGTTTTTTTTTTAATCTCCATGGAGTAAGAACTAGTATTAGAATATGATAAAAGGTGAGAAAACATCAGATTAGCTGCATCAGAAATGCTTTTGTTTCATAGTTTTCACAGTTTATCACTTTCTGATATTGTATTTTAAATACATGTTTCTTTGCTTCGAAAATTAAACCCATGGTGTCCAAATAAGTGGACATTTTTGTAACTGTGAAAAGTAAGTTAATTAAAAAAAAAAAACTCCTTGTTTTTTTCATGCCTAAAGAGGAATAAAAACACTCCGGAAAACAATCTTGACTAAGGTTCTCATAATTCATGCATCAAAGGGTTAAAAAAAACTGAGATCTAAACATAAAATGTTTGAGTACCAGCCTAAATATTAACTGTCACAGGAGGAAAAGAAAATACTGTCACCTATGAACAAAATTAGTTGCATTGAAATAGATACCATGTTGTTGTCATGTATCTTGAGCTTCTATAAATTATCTAAAATTCAACTGCTGACTTACAAAATGATTTGGGGAAAAATCCAAAGTTTGGCCACAGGAACCACATACATATAATAAAACCATATGAAATGTATTTTCTTATTTTTTACATTAGTCATTGACAATATTTACTAACACATGTGTACAACTAATTTATCTGATATAACTGCAACCATAAAATGTTTAAGTGAAACTGGGGGTAAATAAGTCTGACTTCTCACTTTCTATCAGTCTACTGGGGGTGAATATTAATAGGGAATTATTGTATACATGTATGTACATTTGTGTACACATACTGATGTGTATATAATATGTGGATGTTATATTATCAGTCTTATTGTGAATTTGAAACAACACTGTACATAGAGTACACAAACTCGAAATGAAACAATCATCCTTGTGTGTTGCGTATGAGCTTATCTAACAACAAACCTGACCTAATTTAAAACTTTAAGTCAGTTTGTATATATTTCTACATTTATGTAATGTTTGCAGGGTAAAAAACCATTCCAAGATCTCTAGAACATAAACATGAACCTTTAATTTAACAATTTACAAGAATGACAGCGTTAAACACAACGACAGTGAGAAAGAGGAGCAGTTTGGAGTCACGGCTCCATCTTCATGGTGTTCCAGACAGTCTGTCACTCAACACTGGATTTGTGGGAGCTGCTGACAGCCTGTTTACGACATTCAGCACAAAGTCCATGATGACTGTAACTCAGGTGTAGGTCCAGTTCGAATGGATCATGGAAGTGTGACGACAGTTTGACTTGGCCTCAGATGACCTGGATCCACGTCTTATTCCTCATCTTTCTCCTCGTAATTATGTTTAATGTGTTTCCATAGTTTCTGGGGGCACAAATTACATAAATTACTTAGCTTATACAAAACAATGACTCGTGTAGGTTTTTGATCAAATGAGGAAATACTTAAAACATCACAACAGGACACTGTTAGCCTGTTAGCACGCTAGCTAGGCTAACGCACTTCGCCCTCTGTTTACAAGGTCAGGCTAATATGGTTATTAAAACACCAAAAGATACACTTACCCCGCGATTCATCTGCTCAAAGATAGCATTGCCACCTTGGTCAAATAACCGCTCAAAGAAGACTGCTCCAACCATGATGGTTATAGCAAAAGTAGACGTCCTCCTGAAGAGAAGGTGGTACACGGATCTTGCCAGCGCCATTACGACGGAGAAGTGAATGCGCACGCAGCAACGGAAGCCGAGATGAGACAGTTTCCGCGTGAACTATCAATATTGGCCATTTGGGATTCCGTAGTTCTTCAAAACAAGAACACTAACATCCCTCGTTAATAATTTTCAACGCTACTTGAATTTGCTGGACATTATATCGTAATAAACTTCATAGAGGAGGACAAATCAGCGCCACTGATGGTTAGTTACGCAAGTTTAAATCTAAGTAATGTGCACAAATATTGGAATTAAAAAAATATATATATTTTCGTGACTAGCATGTAAGCTAACCCATGCTCATATGAGATTACTTAGAGCAAATGCTGCATGTTTGTTATATAAGTGGTTATTTATGCAGACGAACAATACAATAAGTCAAATACTGCATATAAAAGGCGATTTTTGCTCAGATGAAGGTGTTTGTTACCCAGGGTACTCGGGGAAGTTTCTGTCCATCAGATGGCAGCAGATCATTAGTGTTGTGATGGTACAGATGCTGGTGGTTGTGGGCTGATTCCATTTTATGTCAAATATGTGAACTCCATGCACATGTTTTTCATGGAAAGGTTTTGTAAAACTAGACAGAAGTATATGTTTTGATATTTGTGATGGTTTAAACATCTAAATGGAGACTTTTACTCGGTGCATTATCTGCATTATCCAAACCATAGGACTCATTATCCATTCATTTTGTTTTAACAGGTTGCTTTGTAAAATCATTTATCATATTTTCTATCTTTCAGAGCTTAAGAATCTCGTTAGCTGTAACACACTGAGCCATGGGGAAGAGGTACTACTGTGACTACTGTGATCGGTCCTTTCAGGACAACATGCACAACAGGAAAAAGCATTTGAATGGTATTCAACATCACCGAGCGAAGAAGGCCTGGTTCGACCATTTTAAAGGTGACACCTGTATTCAAAGCCCTGCAGTGAAAATGGAGTTAGATGATAATGTTTTAAAACAGATGTGTTTTATACTGTATACTTTTATAAACAACCAAATATACTTTTTTTTTTTTTTTTTTTTTTTTTGCAATGTTCCAGATTCTGCAGCCGTCCTGTATGATGAACAGGCAAAGAAGCCCTGCAGGAAGTTTCTTCAGAAAGGTAGCATTTAATCTGTCACACCCCCAAATCAGTGGGGACACCATGGAAAACTCCATTTAAGAAAGAAAACAGTGACTTGTGTTTCATTGTAGACAATATGAACACAACATTTTCCATGTTTTTACACTTTTCTTTTTTCTTTTGTTCAGACAAGGTATAGTTTTTAGATGTTATCTGCTTCACAGTTTCGACTGTGACCCCAGTCTTCCTCAGAAGCGTCATCCGACGTGCTGCTGACATTCAAGGCGGGGGGGTGTGGTCAGCTCAACTGGCTCTGGTTGGTCCGTCGAGCCGACCAGCTGATAAATGACACGTCAGCAGCACGTCGGATGACGCCTCTGAGGAAGACTGGAGTCACAGTTGAAACTGTGAAGCAGATAACATCTAAAAACTATACCTTGTCTGAACAAAAGAAAAAAGAAAAGTATAATTACATTAACAGAAGACAAAATGAACATCATCATCACCAATCATTAGCCTTATTTTTCATGTTTTGTCTGGTCACCTTAATTTAATTTGTAAATAGACTTTAATTCCTCACCTTCACATGTCTTAAGGTGTGCCACAGTGTCACAGTTTGTGCCTTTAAAGAAGCTTGTGTTGCTTCCAAATCTCTGTGTACTTTTCATCATCAATTTTTTATTGATGATGAAAAGTACAGGTCAAAATAAAGTATTTTTTTCATTTTTATTCTATCTCAACCTCTTATTTGAAGTTGTATTTAAAGTATTTATCACATGTTGAACCAATGTTAAATTACCTTGTGTTCTATACTTTCTTTCCACATCAGGAATTTGTGATTTTGGACCAAACTGTAGGTTTTCTCACATGTCTGAAGAAGATCTGTTGAACCTAAAACGACAGGTGGAGGGTAAGCTGTAACCAAAGGGTGGTGCTGTGTGCATAGTCATGCCTCTATAACGTTTAATAGGAGACCCTCAAAATATTTTATCATTGTATATTCAGTATACATCGTATTTTCAGTAATAAACAATGTTCTTGTTTAGATCCTTCTTTATCATTTATATTGGAGTGAATTTATTCGGCAGATATTTGTTAGAAATTAACTAAGAAACAGTAAAGATGCGATACACTAGTGTCAACATTTGTTCTTGCATTCCTGCAAAAACTGAAGTGTTAAAGAAGCTGATGGTACAGAAACACAAGTGCAACTGTGTAAGAATCTGATGTTGACAGGAGTCCTATTTCTCTGTCTCCAGGTGACAGACATCTCAGAGAGAACCCGGACGACAGAGATCTCTCTGACAGAAATGTAGAAGATTGGCTCTCAAGGAGGGAAAAGAACCGAGATGCTCTCGGTACCAAAAGGTACGCAATGTCATTTTAGTTTAATCACTTATCCATATGTTAACAGAGCTGAAAGTTATTCTTGTTGATTTCAAATTCAACTGATCAGTGATTTCAATCTTCAGAGACCTAAAAAATAAAGAAGGTGGAGACCCGAGCCAAGCACACAGTGACGTACCTCAGCAGCTCCTGTCCATCCCTGACCTGCCACCGTCACTTCTGCCTCCTCCTCCAGGCGGATGGAAATGTGGCATCAACGTGGAATGGGGTTGAAACATCAGAAAAATCAGACTGAACGACGACATTCACACACACATATTGTGTAAACACAGAGACTCGTATAGCACAAAATATGTGTAGTTTTTTGTTGTGTATTGTATAAACTGTATAAATTACACTGTATTTAACGTCTTTGAGTGTTTATCTACATCAGTGGTTCTCTAACTTTTTACAGTGGAGTACCCCCTGAAATAGACTTTTTTATCAAGTACCTCCAACTCTCACTTCAGCATTTTTGATTGAATAAAATTAGGAAAGATTTGTTCCTGTGCAAAAGGCGTCTGTTTATATTTACAGAACTTTGTAAACATTCATTCATTCATTCATTCATTATTACCTCTGCCAGGAGGTATTGTGATGGCTTTGCTTTGTGTTCATGCGTGCGTGCATGCTTGTTTGTTTGTTAGCAAGTTAACTCAAAAAGTTATGGACAGATTTGCATGAAATTTCCAGAAAATGTTGATACTGGCACAGGGAAGAAATGATTACATTTTGGTGGTGATGATCGGGGGGGGGCACTGATCTGCCTTGGCAGAGGTCTGCGCTCTCTGAGTGCTTTTTTTGTCTGAACCTGCTTTATCCTCACTAGGGTCATGCTGAACTGGTGACATGTCCAGGGTGAACCCCACCATAAGTAGCTGGGATCAAGTCCAGCGACCCCCCCCCCATGACTGTGTAAACAAACAACATGTATTTAACTGGAATATATAAAAAATCACACATTTTTATATTTCTTTATTTTCATCCTGTGTCACTGGGGGAATCTCTGAGTTCTTTAATTTGGTCAAGAACTGAGTCACTAGAAAAAAGTGTGTTCACCTCATGAGTGACAGTACAGCAGCCTCTGCAGGACATTTTATAATAAAAGCTTGCATATTTAAAAATGTGATCAACAGAAATCATGATTTATAACAGAAAAGAAACCAAGTAAGAAACAAATGTTGCATACAGTTTAGAAGTTGTTGTATTCAGCAGTTTGAGAGCCCTCTACACTTGATCATTTTTACCTCTGTCAGGAGGTATTGTGATTGCTTTGTTTTGTGTGTTTGCGTGTGTGCATGTTTGTTTGTTTGTTTGTTAGCAAGATAACTCAAAAAGTTATGGACGGATTTTCATGAAATTTTCAGGAAATGTTGATAATGATGGCACAAGGAAGAAATGATTAAATTTTGGTGGTGATTGGGTTGGGGGGGGGCGCAGATCTGTCTTGGCGGAGGTCTGCGCTCTCCGAGTGCTTTTCTTGTTTAATATTGTGTTTGTTGCAGCTGGTAACAGGTTTCATCATGTTCATGTAAGTCCTTTACACAGTTAGCCTGAACATTAGCTGAATATGACAGTGTTTGCTGGAGCCCAGTGTAAGTTTAATCCATTTCAAACACTCATGTATGTCCATCTAAAGTCAAGAAATGTGACGTCCTTAAAGCAGGACTGGAAGATAGAACAATAACCATATCATATTACACCATATGTGGTGATATTGTCTTTCGTTTTTTTTATGTATTTTGTTCACATTCTCACTGAACATCAAAATATTTCAGTGTTTTGCAGTTTTACTTCTTTTCATTTGCATATTCGGATGTTGATCAGTTTAATAGTTTTGGCCTCAGTGAAATGTTCTGTTTTGTCATTGTCATAATCTGACTGTTAGGAGTTTAAAACCTCCAGTAACTAATGTGTAATTTTTTCTTCATTTTTTAACCCTTAAAGACCCAAACGTCCACCTTTAATGTCTTTTTCCTCTTATTTTTTGTCTTTTATGATGTTTCTGTCATGTATCATCTTTTATGAATATTTTCAAACCACAAATACCTCAGTTTTCTTCTTCATTCACAGAACTTTGAAATCACTTGATTTATAAAGTGCCACAGTTACATGCTGATTTGTCTGTATATAATAAAACTGAATTGAAATAAAAACATGGACCTTTATCCTGATAGTTCCTGTGAATATTCCCTGTGTATGTTTTACCACAGGCGTAGTGTTTTGTGTATGTGCAGATGTTTGACAGCTGATTATAGTCTGATCTCCTTTTTTAACCCCTGACGTCCCAGCTGTGTCTTCTGTGTTAAAGCTCCTTCGTTGGTTCATATAATAAGCCTCTGTTTCCTTCGGTTCTTTGACAGTTTATCCGTTCTGTAGAACGGTCCAGTGAGCCCTCCACCACTTGCTGCGTTTTTCCTCATTTCAAACTGAATTTTTCTTCTGACTTTCAATGTCAGATTCCCCTGATGTCTGAACCAAACAGGCTTATCCGTCTGCAGCAGCCGTTTGTGTCTGTTTACCCACAGATAATCAATAGTCCACATGTTCGTTAAGGGAACTCTGGAACCTTTTGTGTGTTCTAATAGTTGTTTTTTGTAAATGCTCTGAACATCTTGGATCTTCAGTGTGATTTGCAGTGACTCGGTCCATGTCCATGTGTGTGTGTGTGTGTGTGTTGTGTTATTAAAGCCCACGCTGAGTTTCTGTTTCCACTGGTAAATCCTCTGTCAGTGGAGACTTCAGAGTCCAGAGCTGCTCACAGACGTCCTTAAACCCAGGCTCTGTTCACACTGTCAGCCTTAAGCCTGGATCTAACGTCTGTTTGTCTGTTCACATTATTTTGCTAAAACATGTTTAACCCTGTAAAGCAGGGGTGTCAAACTCATTTTGGTTCAGGGGCCAGCCATATTTAGCCCAATCTGATCTTTATTATTATTGTTATATATAACAATAAAAACATACTGCCCTAACACCCTTGGCTGGGGATGCAGTTTTAGGCAGGGAGCAGAATTCGGCACAACACCCTCATTTCCAGACAGTGTGCCGTGCCGTGCCATGCCGTGCCGTGCTGAGTACCTAATAGGTGCTTAACATGCCTGACACTGCAGTGATAGACACGTCTCACCACCTCCTCCCTCTCTCTGTCTCATTCTGTCGTGAAAAGCTTGTAAACAGTTCTGATCTTCTGCCTGTTTCTGTTTGTCCCTGACAGTCTTTAGAGCAGGGGTGTCAAACTCATTTTAGGTCAGGGGCCACATTCAGCCTAATATGATATAAAGTGGGCCGGACCAGTAAAATAATATAAATAATAGGATAAGAACTTTTGAGTGAAAAAAGTAAAATTCCGTAATGAAAATGTTTACATCTATGAATTGTACTCGAGCACAGCATGAACAAATATGAACAACCTGCAAATTCTTAAGTAACATAAGTGCAATGTTAACAATATTATGCATTAGTTTATCATTTATACATGTGAATCACAACTTAGAGGTCACAGTGGATCTACAAATACACAAAACATTAAATAACAGGCAGAATATTCTTAAAATTCCATATACTTCAATTTAGAGCACAGGTGTCAAACATGCGGCCCGAGGGCCAAATCCGGCCCGCCAAAGGGTCCAGTCTGGCCCTGGGATGAATTTGTGAAATACAAAAATTACACAGAAGATATTCATCATTTTAGTTCAGGTTCCACAAGAAGACCAATTTAATCTCCAGTGGGTCGGATCAGTCAAATACTATCATTATAACCTATAAATACTCACAATTCCAAATTTTTCCCTTTGTAAATGTAAACATTTTCATGTCATTTTACTGTATTTACACTAAAAATAACTTTTCACAAAAACACCAAAAACCTCAATAAATATGAACATTTTGAAATGTCTGAAGTGTAATTTTAACAATATTCTGCCTGTTATTAGATGTTTTTGTAAATATTTGTAAATCCACTGTGATCTGTATGTTGTAATTTACATGTGTAAATGATAAACTGAAACATAATATTGTTAAAATTGTATTTAGTTTTCTTAAGAAATTTCCGTTTGTTCATGTTATTCACATTGTTTTAAAGGACAGTTGGTAGATGTAAACATTTTCATCACATAATTTTACCTTTTTTGCTCTAAAACATCGAGGAAAGTTTGGAGTTGACATTATTTATATGTTATTATGTTATTTTTGTCACTGGTTCGGCCCACTTCACATCAAATTTGGCTTAATGTGGCCCCTGAACTAAAATGAGTTTGACACCCCTGATTTAGAGATTTCAGGTTATTCACGTTTTTTTGGAAAAGGCTAGTCTAAACATTCTTGTGTAATTTTACTTTTTTTTTTTTTACATTAAAACCAAGAGAAAAAAATTACAGTTTTCATAATTTATGGGTTATTATGATAATATTTTACTGGTCTGATCCACTTTAGATTGAATTGACCTAAAATGATTTTAACACCATTGATTGTTAATATCTTCAGTGTCATTTTTGCATTTCACAAATTCATCCCAGGGGCCGAATTGAACCCTTTGGCGGGCCGGACTTGATTAGAAGATCTGTTCTTCTCTGTTTGCTTTATTTATTCCATTTTCTGACTATGATGCTGAAGTGTGTACCAGAATGTAGTTTCATGTAAAACAGGACAGCTGGCTCCGTTTCAGTGTTTTCTTTTTATTGCACTACATGCATCTAGACACCAGTTACATCAGTGTATAATTGATGCCATAACGTCTACATATGCAGGAACAGTTACAGAAAAAAAAACAAAGTGCAGGAAAAGGTTGTTCTTACATTGAAATGAACAGAATTATTGGGACATTGCTTATAATTCAAAATCACATTTAGGGATTTTTTTTTTTTTTGTTCTTGAGACAAATTTGTGATATTGCATCCAGTCTCTTTTCCAAAGTTCCTTCCAGACAATGCATCCGTAATAATGCTACAAATAACCAAGGCACAAAATAGAAGAAAATGTACAAAATCAACTTGAATGTGTCCCAACAGTGAAGGCAGTTGTTGAATCATGTGAACACACGTCTGCGCATTAAAACACACAAACACACAGAAGAAGACACCGCACACCTTTATATTTATAGGACCATTTTTTTTGATACGAGATACATTAATTTTACATGAACACAAAGTGTACTTTATGTGCAGAGGCAATGTCATGTCACTTCAGTAGTTCATACATAAACACAGACAATATAGAAGTATATATATAGATATGTATATGTATACGAGATAAAATATGACTTTTATTGCCAGAATGATTCTTCATACCTTCTCTCTTGTGATATAGATTTGATAAACTTTAAGATAAAAAGAGCAAGAAAAAATATATAGCAATTTGTAAATTATTTTTTGTTTTTGTTTGTTTTTTTTATGTAAAGGAAGCTCTCAGAAAAAACTCATTTGAACAAATCAGAAAAAGTGAATGTAAGTGCATGGCATTAATACACACGACTTGCATCTGAATGTCCAGTCAAGTGGAAATCATATTATTACACATTAGATTGGGACATTTTTTTTTTTTTTTTTTAATGTTTTTCTATTACATTTTATTACAAAATATTATGCCTACATTCATAATAAAATCACATAGATTTAATGCATCACTTTTCCAAGTAAAAAAATATAACCATGTCATTTAAACCATATGTTGTTTTGGTGGTTCATGTCAAAGCCAAAAAAACAACATTTCTCATGATATGTTGAATTACTGTTCACAGCAGACTGTAAGGGTTCCACGAGTTTTCTGCACGTTCACAAAAATTCAAAGTTTACAAGAAAATATGAAAGACTGAGATTTTTTTTTGCAACGCTTACTATTTTGCAAATTGCATATTTATCGGAATACATACATCAGAATTCAAGATTGAGCTCACATTTAGAAGGTACATTTAGTTCTAATTTTTTTTTTTTGTACATGCAAGTGTAATTTGGTAAATTGAATGTCCATCATTTTCTGCTATAAACACTAGAGTTAACGGATAGTTTGTATAATTTTTGTGGTTTTATTTATTCACAGCTGTCAACTGGGGTCAGTATGTACGAACCCCAAGGAAAAGGGAGGGAATGGAAAGAAGAATGGAAAGAAGAAAGGTAAGAACATTGGAAAGAACAACAGAAAGAAGAAAGGTAAGAAGAATGGACAGAAGAAAGGTAAGAAGAACGGAAAGAAGCACGTAAAGAAGAAAGGTAAGAACACTGGAAAGAAGAATGGAAAGAAGGGTAAGAAAAACACAAAGAAGAACGGAAAGAAGAAAGGTAAGAAGAATGGAAAGAAGAACGGAAAGAAGAAAGGTAAGAAGAATGGAAAGAAGAACGGAAAGAAGAAAGGTAAGAAGAATGGAAAGAAGAAAGGTAAGAACGGAAAGAAGAACGGAAAGAAGAAAGGTAAGAGGAATGGAAAGAAGAAAGGTAAGAACGGAAAGAAGAACGGAAAGAAGAAAGGTAAGAAGAATGGAAAGAAGAAAGGTAAGAAGAATGGACAGAAGAAAGGTAAGAACGGAAAGAAGAACAGAAAGAAGAAAGGTAAGAAGAATGGAAAGAAGAACAGAAAGAAGAACAGAAAGAAGAACAGAAAGAAGAAGGCAGTGACATGAAAAGGTCCTTTGACTTGTATTCTATGGTCGACATGTTTCATGTTTTGTCCGTTTCATTTCATTTGTAAATAAAACTCTCTCGTCTCTAAATCCGTTCTTAAATCTCAGTGTAACGTTCCTCTGTAGGCGATTCTGTCTGACTTTAAGAATGAAGAGATATTTGGACTGGAAATGAGAAAAATACACTTGGTCAGATTTAGATTTTTTTTTAGTGCTCCGTCTCTTTCATACTTTGTGTGTGTGTGTGTGTGTGTGTGTGTGTGATCTTTATCACTTCTGCCAGGAGGTATTGTGATCACTTTGCTTTGTGTGTTTGTTTGTTTGTTAGCAATTTTACGGAAAACTATTACAACCATCATTCAACTGGGAGTAATCCGATAATTACTGTAATCAGATGTGACACGTTTACAGTCACTTTAGAAATGCGATAATTAAAAACCTGGTTTACATGTTTCAGTCCATTATTTCCTCCACCAGGACGTGTTGTGATCACTTTGCTTTGTGTGTTTGTTTATTTGTTTGTGTTTGTTTGTTTGTTTGTTAGCAACTTTACAGGAAAACTATTCCACCCATCTTTACCAAATCGTCCCCACAGATAGGCCTAGGCCCTGGGACCAACCTACTAAATTTTGGGCCAAGTAGGCCAAAGTTCAAGGTCACAGCAAGGTCACAAAATCTACAATTTTCCATCTCTCATCATTGAGCAATTTTCGAAAATTCATAAAAAATTCCAAACAACTCCGATTAGCCTCCAATTTGATCCACCTGTAGCTTATAACAATATCTTGTATCTGGCTCAAAATTGTCCACATCCACTGTGGAATGTGGACTCTGTGGACATTTACATTTAACATTGAAAATCCCATTTACCACACATTTTTCATTAGAACTCAACAAATATTAATTGGAATTTAATATAATTTGACATACACATGACTGGTACCAAGCTTCAACTTTTTCTGCTGTATGGAACAACCTTGAAACTGTTTAATTAAAAAAAAAAAAGTCCATCCACACATGCACACCGTTCGGGGTGCTTGGCGGAGGTTTGCGTTCTCTGAACACTTGTTTTAAACCTGCACCCCATTTCATGTCAGATGGGAAAACATGTGTTTGTCTTACACAGCTGTTGGCTTCTTTCTGAGCCTCAGAATGAACCAATTAAATCTTCTAACACTGTGACACCTCTTCCAGCGGGCTGTGGCGTTTGTCTGCAGACGAACATGTGCTGGAGGTCACCGTGTCAGTGTGTGTGTGTGCCATCCTGTCAGTAAAGCCGCTGTAAGTCTCTTCAGCGCTGCATGTGCTTGTTCACCACTGTCACCATCACTGCCTTCAGGAGTCTGTCTGCTGGTTCTCCTCTTCATATACATGACACTCATATAAATATGAGGTGTCTTTAACTGACTCTAATCTAATCTGTTATGAACATAGATTATTTGTGTGGGGTGTCGTTTGTAAAGAGGCTCATGCAAAAAATAACAAGATTCTTTCATGTTTAGCTTCAAACCATGTTAAAAAAAAGAAAAAAAGAATAACTTCAACTTTAAAACACATGATGGGACAGTAATCCCATTTACATTTTACATTCATGAAGACTCAATTAAAATCCTTCAGAAAATTAAAGTTATTCAGATATTTAACCCTTTCATGCATGAATTATGAAAAAAAAAACGTATCTAGATTTTTTTTTTTTAGATTAATTATTTAAAAAGCTGGTTATGTTCTCAGGGCAGTGGAGACACCTGTTGGAGACTCTGTGGGACAAAGAACGCCAATCACTATCATGTTTTCTGGAGTTGTCCAGTGATTAAACCATTTTGGGAGCAGTTGTGTGAACATTTAAATCACATTTTTACTGAAAAAATTCCTTGTAAGTGTGAAGCACTATACTTAGGAGATATTTCATGTGAGGACTGAACTCTGAATGATAAAAAACTGTTGCTAATACTTTTGGCAGCGAGTAAAAAGACTACCACTGGAAAATGGTTAAAGCCTGAAGCACTCACAACAGAAGAATGGATGGACATCGTACAGGACGTTTACATTCTGGAGAAGTTGACATTTTGTTTTAAGGGTCAAAAGGAATCTTTTTTCACTATTTGGTCCAAATGGACAAACTGTGTTAAATTTGTCTTGGATGTGAAATGAATACATCGGTGATGTGAATACTTTTACATGTGACACATTTCTGTTTAGTGATGTAAACATTCACACCTTATAGAGTCTTGTCTTTTCATTGAAGTAATGGAGTAAGCCCTCTCTTCCAGCCCACTTTTCTTTATTTACTTTAAAAGTTCTTTATATGACAAAAAATCTTGGATAAGCATTTTTTTATGTGATGTGTAGAAATTGAACTGTACATGTAACAGAAGTTTTGTAAATTGTGCTTTTCCAAATAAACAAAGAATTAAAAAAAAAAAAAAAAGAAGCTGTTTATCTTCAATCAAGTAATCCATTTTTTGTAGAATCTGGTTTATTACATTTTTTTGATATTGTATATTTAAAAACAATGGAAATTATGTTTCGTGCTAAAAGTAAAAGACTTCCTGTTTGTATTCAGAAAAATTTTAAGTTAAGAGAAGGGAATTATAATTTAAGAGGGATATTTGTGTTTGAAACATGTACAGTAAGAACAAACGTTAAATATCAGTGTTTCTGTTATTGGGGTCAAATTATGGAACCATTTGAAGGATGAAGTGAAACTGTAGCTCGCTGTCAAGTTTCAAAAAAGCTTTAAGTTGTCAAATTCTCAAGGGCTACGAAAGTAATAAAATTTCAAAGTGACTTAAGAAACCGAATGTAGAATAATTTGTGTTAATGTTTTATTTGCTGCAACTTCAGGTGTGGAGTTGGAGTAAGGATGGGAATAGGAGAAGCAGAAATAAACCTTTGGCTTCAGCTTCTGCCTTTTTCAGTGACCAGCTGTGTTAATTTTATGTGTTTGTTTTTTTTTTATTTATTTTTTTATACGTTTGTGTTTTTGTACATAACTGAAATAAAAATTCATTCATTCATTCATTCATTCATTCATTCATTTTATTCCTCATAATTATGCTAAAGTTCAAATGCATCTTGAATTTATATATATATGTGGTTTTATTTAGAAGATATTTTCCCTCCTCAGACCCAAGACAGGACAAGTTTGGGCTTTTTTTAATTCAATAATTGCTGATATTGGAAACATTATGATGCAACAGTTTTTTCAGATTCATTTTTGCACATTTTATTGATTGTCCTTTATGGTGAACAGTTTTTTGTTTGTTTAGTGTTTTTTTTTTTGTCTAAATCTGTGAACTTCTTGCCCAATGGTGGACAGTAAACCCATGTGTGGGTCTGAGGAGGTTCACTGTAGCAGATCCCAGATCAGTCCACATTCTCCAACTCAGATGATCCTTTAGTTCATTGTATGTGTGAGGGTCTGTACCAGGGGTGTCAAACTCATTTTAGTTCAGTTCCACATTCAGCCCAATTTAATCTCAAGTGGGCCGGACCAGTGAAATAATAACAGTGAAAAAAGTAAAATTATATTGCGGTCAGGTTTACATTTACCAAGTTTCCTTAAAAATCTGAATAACATGAACAACTTGAATTGCCTTAAGAAAAGCAAGTGCAATTTTAACAATATTCTGCCTCCGTTTATCAGTTTATCATTTACACATGTGCATTACAATCACACAAAAGATTTAGTTACAGGCAGAATATTGGTAAAATTGCATTTACTTTTCTTAAGACATTTCCGTTTATTCATATTTGCTCAGCTTATTCATGTTTTTTGTAAAAGTATAGTTTGGTAATGTAAACATTTTCATGTAATTTTACTTTTTACAGCAAAAAAACAGAGAGAGAATTTGGGGTTGTCATAATTTGTAGGTTATAATGATAATATTTTACTGGTCTGACCCACTTAAAATGTAATTGGACTGTAAGTGTCTGTATGTGGAACCTGAATTGAAATGATTTTTACACCATTGATTGATAATATCTTCAGTGTAATTTTTGTATTTCACAAATTCATCCCGCGGGCCGGATTGGACCCTTTGGTGGGCTGGATTTGGCCCCCGGGCAGCATGTTTGACATCTGTGGTCTATAGAGACTGAACCCATGTAGTCTGGACTATATCACCTTTAGAACCCTTTGGAACGTAAACTGAAACTATGTCAGGCATGAAAGGGTTAAGTGTTTATTCAAACTCATTACTTTGTAAATGGTCAAAAATGCACAGCGTTAGAAACAGTGACGTAGATACTCATTTCCATTATCTGACTGGTCCTTATTGGTGATGCGTCCTTCCCTGATTGGTCCCATCACTTCCATGTGAGCCTGTCCCCTCCCCCCCTGACAATCAGCTGATATTCAACATGATGCTGAGTCACAGGTCGTTCTGTCGCAGCTTTTGTTCAGATTTGATCCTGATACCACTGACCCCCTCCACTTGGTTATATTCATCCCTGCTCAGGTGATCCTCATGTCAGATGTTCTAGAACAGGGGTGTCAAACTCATTTTAGTTCAGGGTCCAAATTCAGCTAAATTTGATCTGAAGTGGTAAAATAATAACATAATAATATAATAAATAATGTCAACTCCAAAATTTTCTCTATGTATTAAAATAAGCAAAATTAAACAATGAAAATGTTTACATCTACAAACTATCCTTTTAAACAATGTGAATAATATGAACAAACTCAAAAAATAAGAGTAACTTTAACAATATTATGCTTCAGTTGATCATTTTTACGTGTTCATTAGGGATTTAATGATTACCGGTATAACGATAAACCGCGGTAAAGTTGCAGATGGTTAGTATTACCGTTTAAATTCTAATTATCATGATAACCGTGTTTGATTACCGCACTTTTAGGGGAGAAAACGCCTATGTAAAGATCTGCTTTTATGTCAAATATTTGAGTATAGTTTTAATTTATTACAATTTTGATTTTCTATACCTAATGTTTGGAACCAATATTCACTTTTAAAGTCTTTGAAAAGGTTCGTTAAGCATCTTTGTGTTATTTATGCAATAAAGTATGTACATTTTTCAAATCGGATTTTTTGTGTGTGTGTGTGTGTGTGTTTTCTGGCCTTTTATGTTTTTATAGTAGGTTAAAGTGAACAAAATAATAGACAGATGAGATAGATGAAGTTGTGCTGAAAAAAAAGATCCCAAACATGGGTATAGGAAACATTTGTTTATATAGTATATAAAGGCAAAATCAAAAGTATTGAAAAACAGCCAAAATAGGCTCAGACCACTAAGGGTTAATATTTGAATGTTTCTGCCAATAGAAAGTACATTGTGCCAATTATTTTATTTGTTTTTTTGTTGTTGTTTTTTTCAAGATACAACTTGGTTAAATTATTTCAGTGTGTGTATAAGTACTTTCTGAACATTTTGAGCAAAATTTCAATAATACCGCAATAATAATGATAACAGTCATAATTTTTGTCACAATAATCATGATATGAAATTTTCCTATCGTTACATCCCTAGTGTTCACTATAACTTACAGATCACAACAGGTCTACAAATACACAAAACATTTAATATCAGGTGGAATATTGTTAAAATTGTTCTTACTTCTCTTAAAACATTTCAGATTGTTCATATTTGTTCAGGTTATTCACATTTTTTGTGAAATTATGCTTTGTTTTAGTGTAAATACATGAAACTATTTACATTTACAAGGAAAGAAATTTGGAGTTTTGAGTATTTATAGATTATTATGATAGTATTTTACTGATCCGACCCATTTGAGATTGAATTGGTCTGAATGTGGAACCTGAACTAAAATGATTGTTCATATCTTAGTGTAATTTCTGCATTTCACAACTTCATCCCAAGGACCGGACTGGACCCTTTGGTGGGCCGGATTTGGCCCCTGGACCGCATGTTTGACACCTGTGTTCTAGAATGTTCACAGACTCTTTCTGTGTCTGGGGGGGTTGTCATTGGAATACTGTTTTATATGAAAATGCATTACTGTGAATGTAGCCTTAGTTTGTTTCAAATGTGGTAAAAATGGCTCAGGTTTGTTTCCATTTAAAGTCTGTTAAACTGACCAGATTAGACGTTGGGTCTGGAAATGTTGGTCCTACTTTTCCTTATTTTGTGGATTCAACTGGCAGGGACGGTCACAAACAGAACTAACTATAACTACGGCACAGTTTAGACACTAAAATATTCATTTAATACACCCAAAACATCCCTGAACTGAACCAATGGACATTGTTTAAGGACGATAATCAGCCCTTGAAATAAGTCTTTCATTCTTTCTTTTTTTAAAAACATCAGTAGGTATTTACTGGTCAAACAGGACAAATACATGACATCATTTCATTGAAGTAAAGAAACGGTGACCCAACCTTATCGATAAGGTACGAAGAAAGTGAGCGAAACCCCCAGAGTTTTGGTTTCCTTTAGAAGAGTCTGTCCAGCAGGAGTCTGTTCCTTTCATTTCATTCCTCTGCGGAGCATTTGATTTGCTGCAATGAGCATAACGCTGATAATAAATGCAATTGCAAAGGCACAAATCAGACTTTTCCGCACACATGTGTGTTTCTCCTGCTGTGTTGGACTCGCTGTGGAAAAGATTTACAGCATTTTATTATTAGAGTGAAGTGGGAGAACACAGGTAGAAACACTGAGCCCGTTTACATGACCATGAACATCCCATAACTGGGAGTAATCTGATAACTGGGAGTAATCTGATAATTACCGTAATCAGATGTGATTCGTTTATAGTCACTTCATACATGTGATAATTTAAAACCCTGGTTTTCATGTTTACATCTATTATTTGACTTCTTTCTGAGTACGTATGTTATGATGTAAGACGTACACTTCCTGTTATTTTCAAAACATCCAGTCTTGTCTTGTTGCCCATGGAAACACCTACGGCAGGGGTGTCAAACTCATTTTAGTTCAGTTCCACATTCACCTCAATATGATCTCAAGTGGGCCGGACCAGTAAAATAATAACAGTGAAAAAACTAAAATTACATTATGATAATGTTTACATCTTCAATGTTTCCTTAAAAATCTGAATAATGTGAACAACTTGAAATGTCTTAAGAAAAACGAGTGCAGTTTTAACAATATTCTGCCTCAGTTTATCAGTTTATCATTTGCACATGTGCATTACAACTTACATTACATTTACAAATACACATAATATTGATAAAATGGCATTTACTTTTCTCAAGACATTTCAGGTTGTTCATATTTCTTCAGGTTATTCACACTTTTTGTAAAAGGATAGTTTGTTAATGTAAACATTTTCATGTAATTTAACTTTTTTTTTTTTTTTTTTTACACTAAAACAAAGATAAAATCTGCAGTTGTTATTATTTATAGCTTATTATGACAGTATTGTTCTGGTCTGACCCAGTTGAGATCTAATTGGTTTCTATGTGTATGTATGGAACCTGAAATAAAAAGATTTTTGCACTACTGATTGTTAATATCTTCAGTGTAATTTTTGCATTTCAAAAATTCATCCTACAGGCCAAACTGGACTCTTTGGTGGGCTGGATTTGGCCCCTGGGCTGCATGTTTGACACCTGTGGTCTACGGTGTCAGTGTTTGCTGTCCTAATGTGGGAGGAGCTAATAGGGGGTTTTCAGACTGGGCACCTGGATCCGTTCACACCTTTCCTGCAGATGTTGCGTTCACAAACGCATACTGCGACCCGTGTCCGAGTACAAGTGGGTGTTACAGGGATGAAACAGTAGGTGGCGCTGTGAAGGGAATTCTGTCACTATCCAACAAACGCAGAAGTTACAAACCCTGATGGCAACAACTGAATGACTGTTGTGTTCACAGGAAATACTTGTCTATCTGTTAACCTGTTTGAGGAAAAGAGAAGCAGAGCGACCTTCGATGTCCCTCATATTTCACCCAGTGGTTCGGTCGATGACACAACAGGAGCACCGTCTGTGGTCTGGTGGTGATTAGGTCACTTCTTGTCTCAGGTACAGATCCCTTTCACTCGACACTGTTCTGTACTGGAGTCTGTACCCAGGTCTGCCTTCTCAGCTGGACTCAGGTACGGTACTGGAGCATGGAACGTTTGCATTCACACAGATAAAATTACGTGGACTTTGGGGTCCAACGTACTCAGATACCCAGTATGAAAACACTCTTAGACTACAGAATAGTTCACATGTTGCTTCCATCCTTTATTTCATTTCATTGTTTGTTTACCTTTTTCCTTAGGATGCACATGAACTCCCATTTAGATAGATTTTTTTTTTTTACATGTGCAGGTGTAAAAAAAAACCAAACAAAATAAATCAGATTAACCTGTTTACATGCGTGAAGACATTGGAGTATTGGGGACAAATCTAGGTGTGTTAATCTGATTACTCCTAATCAGACTACTGCTGTTATCGGATAAATCCGATCAGATTATCCTGTTTATATGATCAATAATAATCTGAGAACTCCAGAGATGGGATAGTGATGGGAGTGTTGGTGTGAAAGTAAACGGACTCAGTGAGTGTACGACAATAACATCTGTTTAATACGTACTGTCGATGTCCACGTGACACTCTGGACTGTTCAGGTGGTTCTCCTCTGTCATGATGATGTTCTCAATGTCCTTCATCGTCAGGTGGTCACGGAACGTGTCGTACAGCAGTCTCTTCAGCTCGTCCACGGTCAGTTTCTGCATGTCACACTAGGACAACGGAAAAGACAAGAAAGACATCAATAACTGAGGAGACACTACTGTCCTAGAGCTCCTTATGATGCACATGGATGGTGCCCCCCCATCAAAACTAGTACTGACTGAACGGACTAGAGCAGGGCTGTCAATCTCATTTTGGTTCAGGGGCCATATTTAGCCCAATTTGATCTCAAGTGGGCCAGACCAGTAAAATAATGACTTAATAACCTATAAATAATGACAAATCCAAGTTTTTCTTTTTGTTTTAGTACAAAAAACCCCCAATTAAATTATGAAAATATTTGCATTTTACAAAAAAAGATGTCAATAACCTGAAAAAACTGAAATTTCATTTGAAAAATTAGTGCAATTTTAACAATATTATGCCTCATCTTATTATTTATACATGTACATTTACACACAGTGTTACATAAACATTTGGTAACAGGCAGAATATTGTTAAAATTTGGAGTTTGGAACTAAAATTTGAACAATTTCTACAATATTACATCTCTTATTATTATTATTATTAACACAACTACAGATCACAGTGGATCCATAAATGCATAAAACATTTAGTAACAGGCAGAATATTGTTAAAATTGCACATTTCAGGTTGTTCATCTTCGTTTTAATTTATGTATTTACTTGCATTTTATTGTGAAAGAATAGTTTTGTAAATGTAAATATTTTCACAGTGTAATGTTATTTTTTTCACTTAAATTTTTTCCACATAATTTTTCACAAGGAAAATTTGTGGTTGTCATTATTTATGGGTTATTGTGTTGTTATTTTGACTGTAGATCACATTGGTCTGCATGTGGAACCTGAACCAAAATGATTTGGACAACCTGGACTGTTCAGGTTCATTTTTGCCCTTTCATGCTGCGGGCCAGAATAGAACCTTTGGCAGGCCAGATTTGGCCCCCGGGCCGCATGTTTGACACCTGGACTAGAGCGTCTACAGCAGAACCTGCAAATGTCCAACAGCCTGTACTGAGGACAGACACTGATGGAAAAAAAAACTATATAAACTACTGCCTCAGTCCGGTTGGACTACCTTTATCATGTGTTTCTGTTTGGGGTGTGTATTGGCAAGAACCTGGCGAGACAATACAAATCACAATGCTAGGATCACAATATGATATATCACGATATATCACGATACTGTTAACAAGGCAATATTTATTGATTTGTTCTTTTTTTAACAGATTATTTCCAGGAAAAACTTATAGTGCAGCATTTGGATAAATAAAGTTTTACCATGCGGCTTTACCAGAACAAAAAAAACACACAAATAAATAAATAATGTTTTACAGACATTATAGTTTAAGATCCTGCTTAAATGTTCATATTCTATTGTGAAAAGAATACATAGTGTTCAGTCCCTGAATCATCCAACATCAGAACATTATTTTTGTGCATTCTCAATAAAAAAAAAACAACCAAAAACATTTGCCTCTTTCAGACGGTAAAAAGTGCTTTTAGGATGATTGAATTATCCATTATTTAACAAAACAGCGTTATCAGTTTCAAAAAACTACATGTATGACCTGAAATATCACAAAAGTACTGTTATAGTATACAAACAACAGTAAAATACCCATGTGAATATAGAAATAAAAGAGTCTGAAAAACAAAAAACAAAAATGATCCTCAGCCATATCTGCATTTGAATAAATACCTAAAAATATCAATACAGTACTTTTTTTAATATCGATACAGTATCGTGAAGTAAAATATCGCGATATATTGCGATACCGATATTTTCTTACACCCCTGGTCTCTGTCCTCAGTCCTGTTGGACTACCTTTGTCCTGTGTTAATTTCTTAATATCTGTTTTTGCATTTCACAAATTTATCCCAAGGGCCAGACTGGACCCTTTGGTGGGCTGGATTTGGCCCCCAGGCCACATGTTTGACACCTGTGCTGTAGTGGATTGACATAATGTGGTTGTGTATGGGGGGGGCGTACTCCATATATGAGCACAGTACTGTGGACACAAAAGGACAATGACTTCATGGAACAGTGTCCAGGATTGGATCTGGGACAATAACATGTCCTTGCTGCTGATTGGAACAGGACAAATGAGGACATCTGATTGGCTGTGAGGACATAGACACACCCATATTTGGTGCTTCAGTACTGTGGACGTAGACATGGGCTTTAAAACCATTATTCTTGTGCCTTTTGTCCACAGTCAGCTGTTGTCTCTTCTGTTTCATCTTATGTCCCTACGTCTGTCTCATGTCCTGCTCTATAGTCCAGGAGCTGCAGGAGTCAAAACCAACAGAGTGTGAAAACACAGCCTGCCTTCTGCAGCTCTGTCCTCTTGTTTCAAATCAGAAGACTTAATGTAAAGATCATCCAACATTGCTTTATTTCATCATATTAGAAAGTGAAGCAACTGGTCCAAACACATGGAGTAAGACAGGGAGGGGGAAAAGGAATGAAGGATCTGACACAAAGAATTTTTAATATCACTGAAGGATGAAAACATTTTTAAACAGACAACACTGATGTGGATTTCTTATTTTCTTATTGCCTTTTTTCCTTGTCTTATTTCTTACTGTTGTATTTTCTTATTTTCTTATTGTCTTTTTTCTTATTTTCTTATTGTCTTATTTTCTGATTTTTCTTATCTTCTTATTGTCTTTTTTCTTATTGTCTTATTTTCTTCTTGCCTTTTTTTCTTATTGTCTTATTTTCTTACTGTCTTATTTTCTTATTTTCTTATTTTTTTATTGTCTTTTTTCTTATTCACAGATTCAGGAGGTTCTCACTCGTCTCCCAGACCACATCCTTCAGACGGTTGTTCATTCCATCTCTGGCCGTTTGAGGAAACTAGTGACGCCACCTGTGTTTACGTTGAAATATGAAGATTTACTTTCATTTTCCCATGTAACAAAGAACGTGTATCATTTGTTTCAATACATTTGTAATAGAAATATGGACTTTATTACCAGTTTTTAATGCCTCGTTACTTTTCCCCCACCCTGTGGAGGCATGACCAGAATGGAGTCAGTCATTGGTAATTACTGTTGTCAATCATGTATTTAACCCTCCTACTTGGATACAAATGCTTGTGATTAAACCAGAATGAGTTATTTGCTGTGATACTGGTGCAAACATCACTAATCCGGTTCAGTGTTTTTTTATTCCTGTACATAAATACCTTCCAAAACACTGAGTCAAAGTCCGCTCCATGGAACTTGTCGGGCATTCCAGCAGCGGAGAGTTTAGGACCAAGCAACGTGACAAACTCTTCAAAGCCGACCTGACCATCACCTACGGAACCCAACAGAAGAACAAACACATTAGTGGAGGAGTCATGTTGGATTTGAGCTCTTCTCCACTTCCACAGAAACAGACGGAGCTTCTGCTTGAACTGAAGCGTTAACAGTTGAATCATATTATTCACATTGGACAGACAGAATGGACACAGAAGGACACAACAGGAGACAAATAAAAGCCAGTGGAATAAAAAAAATGAATAAATAAATATTAAACCCAGTACCTGAAGGTGAATTAACCCTTTCATACATAGTGGTCACTGCAGTGGACAGTTATTCAAAGCTGTTCTCTTGCATATTCATGGATTTTATTGTTTTAGTTCCATATCAGCAAACACAGTGGATCATCCCATACACTGACATTCATACCATTGCTGTAATTTTGCTGCTCTTGATAAACCTGACCTGCAGGAACATGTCTGAGTGTAAATCAGTTACTTGTTATTATTATTAGACTGCAATTAACAAGGCTTTTTTTTTTTTTTAACAAAAAGTTTTTTTTTTTTTTTGCATATTATCTTCATAAAGTGAGTAATAACTAGTATTAGAGTATGTTAAAATGTGACAAAACATCAGATTAGTGGCATTAAAAAAAATTATTACATAGTTTTCACACAGTATGTCAGTCAATACATGTTTCTTTGCTTCAAAAATTAAATGCATGGTGTCCGGCTGAGTGGACATTTTTGCAACTCCATGAAAAATAGGTTCATTAAAAAAATTTTCAATGGCATTGTTTTTTTCATGCCTAAAGAGGAATTAAAACACTCAGGAAAAAATCTTGATTAAGGTTCTCATAACTCATACATGAAAGGGTTAAACAAATACTATCTAAAACTAAAGGTATTTTTGGATCTACTGAACTTAAGGAAAAGGTAGAAAGTAGCACACTGCAAAAAATGATTTAAGTAAAAAAAAAAAAAAAAAAAAAAGCCTTATTTCTAGAACATTTGTCTTATTTTACATCTAAATAGAAAAAAAACTTGCCAGGAAATTTTTTATATAAGAAAAATATTCTTATTTAAAAAAAACAAACAAAAAAAAACAAAAAACTATATATATATATATGTATGTATATATATATATATATATATATATATATATATATATATATATATATATATATATATATATATATATATATATATATATATATATATATATATATATATCCTCCTGAGACCCAGCAATGCACTTCCATCCTCTGTAGGGGACAAAAGTTTGACAGTTTTACTTAACAAATGCTGTCCATTGCAAAGGACATTTCATTCATTCAATAAATAAATAAATTTAAAAATGTATCTGAAAAAAAGTGTTGCATTATGCAGTTCCCAATCAAGACAATTGCTTCATGTAAAAAAGCTACAATTTTCACCTTCCTGGGTCTCAGGAGGATATATACCTCCCTTTTTCTTCCTCCTATTTTCCATCTAATATCCAGTCTGATTTTCCTTGTACCAAAGTTTGTTCATATTTCCCAAATGATCCCATTAGAGGATCCACATAGTTTTCCTTCTTTTTGACTCAAACCACTGGAACAACTTGTACATTTCAGAATTTGGACTACTGACCCAAACTAACTGTATTGACCCATTTGTTGTTGTTTCCAGGTTTAAACCATGACAGAAATGATCCCACAGTTGAACATGAGCCTGGACTCATTTGATAAACGACTGATAAATTCCTCTGTCCAGTCGAATGTCGGAGACACATGAAACCAAAGACACATTTGGTCTCTCATTCAGTTCCATGTTAAACGTGTGTCACTAACATGTTGGACTAACTCCACCTTTACACAGTCACTGCTTATTCACTTCAGACTTTTTTTCTTTTTTTTTTTTTTACACATATTAGCACAATTCATTGAGTGGGAGGTGGGAGGAGACAGGAGGAGGAGTAACTGTGTTGGGGTGTATAGGAGGTAGAAGCACCAGAACACTCCTGTCCTTGGGGGGTTCTATGTTTTATGTGTTAGATAAAACACATACGCTGCCTTTTTTAAATTCTACTTTTCTTTTTAATCTAACTCAGGGGTGTCAAACTCATTTTGGTTCAGGGGACATATTTAGCCCAGTGGGCCGGACCAGTCAAATAATAGCATAATAACCTATAAATAATGACAACTCCTAATTTTTTTGTGCAAAAAATAACTTTAGATGATGAAACTATTTCTATCCAAAACAAAAAAGATGTGAATAACTGGAAAACAATGAAATTTCTGAAGAAAAATAAGTACAATTTTATCAGTATTATGCCTCAACTTATGATTTCTACATGTGCATTACAGATCAGATCTACCAAGGCACAAAACATCCAGAATAATGTTAAAATTGCACTTATTTTTCTTTAGACATTCCAGGTTGTTCATATTTATTCAGGTTATTGACATTTTATTGTTAAAGGATGTCAGAATTTGATGTTCTTTGCAATAAATCAATGAGAAAAAAATTAGTGTTGCCATTATTTAGAGGCATAATATCACATTATTTGTCTCACATTAAACCAAGAAGAACATTTGGAGTCATTACTTCTAGGTTATTATGCTATTATTTTTGAGTTTGATGCCCTTGACTGTTAATATCTTCAGGGTAATTTTTGCATTTTGCACTTTGTAAATTTGTCTCGTGGGCCAGATTGGAACCTTTGGTGGGCCGGTTTTGGCCCCCGGGCCATATGTTTGACACCTGTGATCTAACTTATTTTTACCTATTTACACCAGCCACAGATGGAAGGACTCTTGTCACTGACCCACTGCAAAAGAATAGTTTTCAGTGCTGCAAATGTTACAGTATTCTACAGTCTTTTTCCGGCTGCTGTTTTCACATATTTACTTGGAAGACCCAGAATCAGGGACATGAGGTCCATTTCTATATCAGTATTAAAAATTTTCTCTGATGCTATATTATTATGGTCTGTTGTGCATATTAGACCAGTGTGTGTTAGTGACACGTCCATGATAAGAACTGTTCCATTCTAAACCTGTGGAAACATGAGCTGATTCACTAAAAGGAACTAAACTTTGGTGAATGTAATGGGTTCATGAACCGTAATTAATCTTGTGGAAACAGAAAACCAGGAGGAGACGTACCGTCCATGTCCAGTCTTTGGATGATAACCTCCAGCTCCACCTCATTGGGCATGTAACCCAGCGAACGCATGGCCATCCCCAGCTCCTGCTTTGAGATAAAGCCATTTCCATCTCGGTCAAATACTTTGAAAGCCTCACGAATCTCTGTTGGAAAAAGACGGTTGTTGACTGTGTTATAAGGGAAGAACAACAAGGTGCAGGCCAGCATTCAGTAGTGTGATATGGGGGGGGGGGGGGGGGGGTTAGGGGGCGGTGCCAAAGCAAACAGGAAACACAGACAGTGACTAATGAGCTCAGATATCATCCACAGTGTGGGTCAGCTGACCTGAGGACAGTGCACTTTTATGGAGGACCTGTGGAGAGGAGGTCAACACCAGCATATGGGAACACTTTAGGATGGAGCTGGGGTTAGAATAATGTTAAAACAGAGGAGTGAGAGTCATTTAAAAAGACCTGCTGGTGTTCGTTTATGTTATGAATGAGTAATGCATTCATTCAATGAACGGACTCATGAATGTGTGGCTGAAAAAAAAGACAATGAAAATGAACAGATAATTGGATATCCAAATACTAAATGAACAAATGCACTGTTAAGCTCTTTCAACCCCCTTTCTTTCTTTCTTTCTTTCTTTCTTTCTTTCTTTCTTTCTTTCTTCTTTTTTTTTCTCCTTTGTATTGTGATTATTAATACTACTATGTGTGTATACATACACTGTAAAAAAACAAAACAAAACAAAAAACAATATTATTCTGGCAGCAGGGGTGCCAAAAAAAATACTGTTAAGTAATGGACATTAACCATCTCATAAAAATATGGTAATTTTCCATAATTAAAATACAGTTTTTTGCCCCTAACTTTACATGAGATTTTGCTTCTTTTTTTTTTTTTTTTTTTTGACTTTTTAATGTTTAATAAAGAATATTTACATGTATTAAAACAATCAAATTACCTATATATATATATATATATATATATATATATATATATATATATATATATATATATATATATATATAATTTTCATTGAGACTCAGTTGTACAATCCACTGATAAAAACTGTATTTGGACAATTTATCAGTGCTTATACATGTTATACATTCACAAAAATACATTTATTCAACATTTTTGTTGTGAAACCTCCTGTAATTACACAAGCTATTCCATTTCACAGCAGAATGCACGACGGTATTAAACTGAACTCTGTCAGGTGAAGGAGTAGATCTGAAAATAGCTGTCAATCAAACGGGATTCAGCCTTTAGACTGATCCTCCAATCAGCACGTGGAAGCCCGGCGTCCAGCCCAGCCGAACTCCGCCCACAGCTCCATTCACCCCCAGAGACGCCGGGCATCTGGGGGCGGGACAACATTGTGGCATTTATCCAATTACCGTCCAGTTTTGAGGCAATGAAAAAAAGTGTTCCACTCAGTCCCATTGAAGTGCATGGACGCTGAGCATCTACGGACAAATGCACTGAGCAGAGATCGAATGAGAAAACAGAGACACGGGAATGGAGGAGAAGTGAACAACATCGAGTCTGTTGATTTGTGATAAAGCTGATTCTGAACAAACTCATCTGTGAGATGAACGTGTTCTAACACATTTGTAGTCAATGAAATGTCAACACAACCGAACATATTTAACCATTTAATTTTAGTAATTTTGGGGGAAGCTGAGCTTCACTTGCAGTCTATGAGAAATCACCTCTGGTTAAAATATAATATTTATTTTGTTTAATTGTGCTTAAGCTCCTGAACACAAAGGTCCAACAGTAAAGCTGAGTGAAGTTAATTTCTTTTACTCATTAATCATTTCTCGGTGAATGTGAATGGACTCAAGGACACACAGGCAGAAGACAGGGAACACCAAAGGAGACACATACAAGTGGAAATGATAAAAGGTCATAAAGCCTCATTATTGCCTGTGACACATAAATCCTCATCAAAAGCTGGAGATGACTTGGAATTTTTTATCACCATGGAAAGAAATATTGGGTGTGCAGTCGTTTCAGCTCCAGAGAGAGCAACAAATACATTCTAATTAGATGTTTGAGGACCACGCACCGAGAAAGAGGCTCTGAATATTTCACAGCCATAAAGGAGACACATCTGAGACACACTGGGGCTGAGGTTCCTGCTTCTGTCTACTGTCCACAGTACTGTCCACCACAGACCTGTTCCATGTCCATCAAACACTTACTGTGGGCTGAATCCACTGATCTGCTGTATGTTTGTATGATGAACTGAAACTCCGAGGTAAGTCATCCATAAACATGTCCATTTGGCACCTTTTTCTCACCCTGCACATCACAATATTCTGTTTGAAGTGGTAAAAAGAGCAGTCACACATCAAAGACACAGAGCTGCACTTGCTCTTTTTGATGTAGGTCCTTGAATATACGAAAATTCTTGGTGCTTTGCTCCAAAGCCACGTGTTTTTACTTTTGACAGAACAAACAAATCACTAAACACGGAGAACACAGAACAGAAGACGTACACCAGCAGAATGAAAAACAACATGTGGAAAGTGACAACGATACATGATGCAGATAAGAGGAACGTCAAAGTGACTCATGAAGTGAAGCCTCTTCGACATAGTGTACAGGACAGGTGTCAAACATGTGGTCCAGGGGCCAAAACCAGCCCACCATAGGGTCCAGTCTGGCCCCTGGGATGAATGTGTGAAACACAAAAATTACACTGAAGATATGAACGATGAAGGATGTTTAAACCATTTTAGGTCGATTAAATCTAAAGTGGGTCAGAACTAGTAAAATACTATCAGAATAAACTACAAAGAATGAAAAAAGTAAATTTTTCTCTTTGTTTTAGTGTAAAAACAAAAAAGAGTAAAATTACACAAAAACGAATGAATGAATGAATGAATTTATTTCAAACAAATGAGTCTAAAATTGAGAAAAACATATACACACAAAAAAATAGACAGACAGACAGACAGACAGACAGACAGATAGATAGATAGATAGATAGATAGATAGATAGATAGATAGATAGATAGATAGATAGATAGATAGATAGATAGATAGATAGATAGATAGATAGATGGAGTGGACAGAAGTCTGTACTTTTTAAAACTTTTAAAATTACCTATTTAGAAATCTTTTTTTAACCTGTTTCTAAATCTCTTTCTGTTTGCCCTTTGCTTTATCTTTTGCTCCAGACTGGTATGTACAGACTTTTACATTTACAGACTAGCCTTTTACAAAACATGGGAATAACCTGAACAAATATGAACAAATGTCTTAATAGAAGTCAGTGTAATTGGACCAATATTCAGTCTGTTATTAAATGTGTGTTTTTGTAGATCGGCCGTATCTGTACGATAGAATGAACATGTATAAATGATAAACTAAGGTGTAATATTGTTAAATTATACTTATTTTTCTTCAGAATTTCCAGCTTGTTCATATTTGTTCATGTTATGTTCCAGTACAGGTCATAGATGTAAACATTTTCATTATGGAATTGTACTTAGTTCACTCGAAAACACAGAGAAAACTATCACATCATACTATCACATCAGTTCTGATCCTATTATTTACATTATTTTCCTGGTCCGTCCCACTTTAGATCAGATTAGTCTGGATGTGGAACCTGAACTAATATGAGTCTGACCCCCCTGGTCTACAGGATCACCTCTGATGTTCTGTGTTTTCTTGCTGTCATCTTACATCTGGGTCTATATGAACTTCATTTCAACTTCATATGTATTCAAAGCAGCTGATCAGAGCAGCTGCCGTCTCCTCTGGGAACACTCATCTGCATGCATGTATGTGAGCGTATAGGAAGGCACCACCTGGTATTTACATGTACAACCACCTCATCCATCATGTGCACACACTTTCCCTCAGAACAGTCTAGATTCAATGTCATGACCTCTGGAAGTCAGACACAGATAATGAATTCAGTGAGTAAACTGAGAAGAAGGACTATGGATGGTCCAAGGCCAGAAGGACTAATGATGGTTCCAGATTAGAAGGACTATTGATGATCCCAGACTAGAAGGACTACTGATGGTCCCAGACTAGGACTACTGATGATCCAAGACTAGAAGGACTAATGATGGTTCCAGATTAGAAGGACTACTGATGATCCAAGACTAGAAGGACTACTGATGATCCAAGACTAGAAGGACTACTGATGGTCCAAGACTAGAAGGACTACTGATGGTCCCAGACTAGAGGGACTAATGATGGTCCCAGACTAGAAGGACTACTGATGATCCAAGACTAGAAGGACTATTGATGGTTCCAGATTAGAAGGACTACTGATGGTTCCAGACTAGAAGGACTACTGATGGTTCCAGATTAGAAGGACTACTGATGGTCCCAGACTAGAAGGACTATTGATGGTCCAAGACTAGAGGGACTACACAGCAAATTCTGGTCTTTGGAATAAACTCCATGTGAGTTAATATCAACTCGATTTAAGTGTACATGTGAGACCATTGAAAACACTCTAGAGCAGGGTTAAAGTAACTCTTTTCAGAGAGTTGATCTTTTAACTCTTTTCAGGAGTTAACATTTAACTCTTCTGGGAGTTACAAAAACTAATCTCATGTAGAGTAAAACACAACTCTCACCTGGAATTCATTTTATGTGAACTCTGAAACTCTCAAAAAACACCATATGACTATTTTGTTTTTTTTTAAAGTGTGCTCAAACACATGCTGTATAGATGCTTATAAAGTGCTCTTGCAGGAAGTGCTTTCCAGGTGTCTGGGTTATGGCTCTGAAGTGAAATGGGATGTACGTCTATGGAGGCATGAAGCAGTGACAGCAGCAGTAATGATCTGGCACCGTACCAGAGCAGAGGAGGTGCTTCTATGGGCTCCTCATGCAGATGTGCTCCAGGTGTGACAGGTGCCAGCAGGTGAAGGTGATAATGAGTCTGAGGGAGGGGTCTGTGGCAACGCAGGAGTGCATCATGACTAGGGACGGGAATTGTTAAGAATTTAACAATTCTGATTCCATTATCGATTCTCTTATTGATTCTCACTGGGTGAGGGAATAAAAGAGTACAAACGGGTGTGTTTGCATTAACTGTCTTTTATATTTCCATCTCTGCACAGAAAATATAACATATACAGTATGTACAAATGATAATAACAGATGACGCTGGGCCGGTTTGGGGGGGGGGGTGTACAGTGAAAGTGAAACTAAAGACTCTTTACTAATTCCTCTATTTCCGCATTTCTACTATGTGGAACCGGTTCGACTTGGCTCGGCTTGTCTCCCGTTGTTGTGCACCTCATTTCCTTTCCCTTCTTACCTTTGGAAACTTGTATTTGAGGAGTTACAAAGTTTGTTGCCCACACCGGAACCAGAACCGGCCCAGCGTTCACTCTGCTGCTACATTCACAAGTGCCGCTGAGTATCAAATACGTGACATTCCTGTAAGTGATTCACATGCTGTGGACAAATGTTTGAGGATATTGGAGGGACTCCACCCTTTAGAAGACATGGAAGCTTTGCAAGTGTTCCAGGTAAGTGGACCTGGTGTCGTCTTTTTAGATCGTTTCTGCCCCAACACCATGTTGGCTACGTTCTGACCAAAACAATGCAGCGTACATGTGACGTCATCGTGCATGCACAACGAAGGCAGAATCGATAAGTAGAATTGTTAAGCAGGCAAACGATTCCAAGGAATTGAGCTACTGGGAACCGGTTCTCATAAAAGACCCGGTTCTCGATTCCCATCCCTAGTGACCACTGTGCATGAAAGGGTTAATTTGCATTTCACATATTCATCCCAGGGGCCGGACTGGACCCTTTGGCGGGCTGGATTTGGCCCCCGGGCCGCATGTTTGACACCTGTGATTTAAACCAAAACAGAAATGCAGTGAATGTTGACGAAGGGACACTGCTGAGTGCATTTAGTACATTTGGCTTTTATTGAACTGCGTCCTTGGTCACAGAATCACAGTAACCTTCCACTGCTGTGATGGTGCAAAGGCTCAATAATCTGAAACCAGGGGTATTAAAACCATACACTGTATATAATCAGCGCAGGGTTTTTTAATTAGTTCAGTATTTCCCCCCCGCAGACAAAGAGCCAACTGTATGACTAGAATTCTGAGGATCCATTTTTCACTCAACCATAGGAGAATAATTTTAGAGCACAGAGTGAAAATACAACAGTTTACAGCCTTTGGTGGAGAATACGCTGCTGCTCATGACAACTGTGACTGAGGTTTATGGCAGACTAGTCATTAAAAATTCAAAAGTGTGTCGTAGAAGAGTGGAGACACACACACATACGTCAACTATGTCCAGAGTGGAGTCAAGGGTAAAAACAAGGTCATCCCTGTGTCCACATGTGTAGAATGACAAATAAGGAGCACCAGACTCAACACATGTTTAGTAAAACCTTTGTGAAGAGGACAAAATGCTCCATGGAGACAGACTCTTTATGTCAGTAAAGATTCGATTTGGTTTCACTGTTTTAACCCTTTCATGCACAAATTATGAGAACCTTAATCAAAATTTTTTTCCTGAGCATTTTTATTCCTCTTTAGGCATGAAAAAAGCAATGCGACTGAAAATTTTCTTCTGAAAAATAAATAAAAATAAATAAATAATATAAAAATAATTGAAAAAAAAAACAACAAAAACATAAAAATAAATAATAATGAAAAATAAAAATTCTTATGAACCTATTTTTCATGAAGTTGCAAAAGTGTCCACTCGGCTGGACACCACATGTTTAATTTTTGACGCACAGAAACATGTATTTACTGATAAATTGAGTGAAAACTATGGGGAGGGCTTGTAATTCTGGGGGTTTATGATCAGGAGAGATCTACATAATGTTACCAATTCATGTCAGAAAAGATATGTAGTGTCTTAAAACTTTAATAAAGATATGTGTAAAAAAAAAAAACAAAACAAAAAAACAACGAAAAGAACAACAAAATCCATGAATATACAAGAGAACAGCTGTAGAGTAGCTGTCCACTGTAGTGACCACTATGCATGAAAGGGTTAAGATGAAATCTGTCATGATGGTAGATTTGAAGACGATGTGACTGGAAGGAAGAGACTGTTCAAGCTGAGAGCGGTGGGACAAAAAAAACAAACAAAAAAAGAACGAAACAGGACCAAAGCTCCTGTAGTCTAACAGCATATTTAAACGCATTCACTGACATTTGTTTGACCTATCAAGGTCACTCAAGGTCAAAGGTCATGACACCAAATGAAAGCCCAAATGTGACTTCTTATCTATTACCAATAGTTATAATAATTATATCAATATCTTCAACTGTTTGCAACTTTTAACACTTTGAAATGTGTTCCATTATAAACCAATGGGGATTTAGAAAAAATTCAAAAAGCAATATTTCTCCATTCTTTGAACAGACTTGGTAGAACTTACCCCAAAGATGTTCCACAACAAATATAAAGTCATTCTGACTGATGGTTTAGGAGGAGAAGATTCGTAAAAAATTGTTTATGGATGACGGACTAAAAAAAGCATTTTAAAAACAAACTGTTCATAATTAAAATCACAGAGGACACATTCGTTTCCACAGGCCTAGTGGTCAACTGACAGAATAGACCACAGGTGTCAAACATGCGGCCTGGGGGCCAAATCCGGCCCGCCAAAGGATCCAATCCACAAATCCATCCTGATCTGTGAAATACAAAAATGACACTGAAGATATTAACAATCGAGGATGTCAAAATCATTTTAATTCAGATTCCACATACAGACCAATTAGATCTCAAGTGGGTCAGACCAGTAAAATACTATCATATTAAACCTATAAATAATGAAAACAGCACATTTTCTCTTTGTTTTAGTGTAAAAAAGTAAAATTACATGAAAACGTTTATATAAAACAACTGTTATTTTACAAAAAATGTGAATAACCTGAAATGTCTTAAGATAAGTAGATGCAATTGCACCAATATTCTGCCTGTTATTAAATGTTTTGTGTATTTGTAATTATAATGTAAGTTGTAATGCACACGTGTAAATGAAAAACTGATAATCTGAGGCAGAATGTTGTTAAAATTGCAGTTGTTTTTCTTAAGACGGTTCCAGTTGTTCGTGTTATTCAGATTTTTGTGGATGTTAACATTATCATGATTTAATTTTACTTTTTCCACTGTTATTATTTTACTGGTCCGGCCCAATTCAGATCATGTTGGGCTGAATGTGGCCCCTGAAATAAAATGAGTTTGACACCCCTGGAATAGACGATCCAACGATGGAGAGTTTAGCATAAAGGGCAGATGTTAAGTGTCTTTTTTTGATATAATAATAATTGAAGCTGGGGTTGAACCAGAGTCAGTATCTGAGAAAAACCATCTGCAACAAAAATGAACTCACCTGAGGTCAAGATTTGAGCTTTTAGATCTGTAAAATATTAATAGTATAGTGTTTTTGTATTGGTGTTTCCCTGTGCCTTCATCATGGGTCATGCACAAATCAATCAATCAATCAATCAATCAGTCACTCCATCCATCCAGCCATCCATCCATCCATCCATCCATCCATCCATCCATCCATCCATCAAATGTTATTTATTCAGTGCCAAATCATAACTTCCTCAAATTCCGTTTAAAACCGCTGTGAAGACTCTGCTCCAGAGTGACTGTAATTTTCCACAGTGGACACATTTCTAACCTTGGTATGTCATGGAATTCTATTTGTTGAAAATGTACTTTTGTGCAGCTTGTAAACATTTTTTTTTAATACTTTAAATTGCAGTTGTAAATAACCTTTGAAATCTGCAGATATTTATGTGTATGGGTATGTTTTTTGCTATGTGAAAATTATCCATCCATCCATCCATCCATTTTCTTCCGCTTATCCAGGGCCGGGTCGCGGGGGTAACAGTCTAAGCAGGGATGCCCAGACTTCCCTCTCCGCAGACACCTCCTCCAGCTCTTCCGGGGGGACCCCGAGGCATTCCCAGGCCAGCCGAGAGACATAGTCTCTCCAACGTGTCCTGGGTCTTCCCCGAGGTCTCCTCCCGGTGGGACATGCCCGGAACACCTCCCCAGGGAGGCGTCCAGGAGGCATCCGAAACAGATGCCCGAGCCACCACAGCTGGCCCCTCTCGACGCGGAGGAGCAGCGGCTCTACTCCGAGCTCCTCCCTGGTGACTGAGCTCCTCACCCTATCCCTAAGGGTGCGCCCAGCCACCCTGCGGAGGAAACTCATTTCGACCGCTTGTATCCGGGATCTTGTCCTTTCGGTCGTGACCCAAAGTTCATGGCCATAGGTGAGGGTAGGAACGTAGATTGACCGGTAAATCGAGAACTTCGCCTCTCGGCTCAGCTCCTTTCTATGTGAAAATTAAAGAAATAAAAAATAATAAAAACAAAAGTTCTCTCATTTACATGTAGAGCGGGTCCAAACCAGACTCTGAAACCAAATGAGGTTTTTATTGATTAATCATTTATACATGAGAGTGGTTAATCTTTAAGTCCCATTATTAAAGAAACCATCTTATTCTTATTCTTATTTTTATGTTTATTTTTATTTTTATTTTTATTGTGATTGTTATTCTTACTAATTACCAATATTCTTGAAAACTAATGAAATTCAAGTATAAATTAAGTGCTTTATAAATGTTTCTGATCAGGTTTTCTGAGACAAATTAATGGGGTGAAAAAACAAAAACAAACCAGCAGGTATTCCCCTTGTGATGGTGCTGCAGTCGGGTTCGTCTGCAGCTACAGTGTGTGTGCAGATGGATGCCACAGCGCCGTTCCCTCCTACTGTGTGAAAAATGAAGCCAAATTCCACAGTCACAGGAACTGTACCACGCCCATGTGAGGCAGGTTTTATCTAGAGTGTAATGTAGAGATGAAGTCACTGACCAGGCACTTCATAGACTCTTAACTGAACATCTGTGACCCAGTGATTGGTTATTATAGCTGTCAATCACCTCATTTTATAACTTCAAGTAATTTAATAAAAACTGATCAGAAAGCTGAGGGGTAACACTTTACTTGAAGGTCTAGTTTATAATGCATTAAGCACACATTCATAAGACATTATAATGCATAATAAAAGTCATTACAACAGTTTATGATCATGTGCAACAAGTTATACCAAGGTTATTAAAGTATTATAAGTGTAGGCATAATGTATTATAAATTCAGCTTTCATAATGTTTTATACATCCATACCAAAGCAGTGTGAAGGAGTTTATTTTTTTAGGTGGAGAACTTTTGTTAGGTTTTTTTTCACTGGTCCCTATACCCATGTATTTTAGGGATTTCATATTTATTTTAAAAAAAAAAAGTGTGTGTTTGAATTAACAAAGATTTAGAGCTGCCACATTATTTTTTACTTATGTATAAAGCAACATGTAACACTTCTATTTACTGTCTCTGTTCTTTTAATGTTTTGTTTTTGCAAAATAGAGTTATTAAGAACACTTTGATGTATAATTTTTGACTTACACTTTACTTAGAGTCATCATACTTGTGTTATAATATTATACAACTGATAATGTGTTACGAAACCCAGGACTTGAGATTCTTCCTACAAACACTTGTCACTTTGGTATGGATGTATAAAACATTATGAAAGCTGAATTTATAATAGAATATGCCTACACTTATAATACTTTATTAACTTTGGTATAAGTTGTTTTACATGATCATAAACTGTTGTAATGATTTTTATAATGCATTATATACAAATTTGCTGTGTACACCTACACCTGGGGTCTAGTCTGGTCTGCTGCGGTACACCTATACCTGCACAGCAAATTTGTGGGGTAAAATAATCTGGAGTTAGGTAAAAAAGAGTGAAAGAGTTAAATTTCTGGAGTTCATTCTGTTAGTTTAACTCCAGCTTGCGTCTTTGATGGTGTCATTTTTTGGGGTACATTTACCAGGTGTTGAGGAGCATGATTGAACACCATAATGGGGGTTGATTTCTGGACAGAGCAACAGAGCAGACCAGTGTGCTCATGGACGTCATATGAGGTGTCGTATAAGTACCATTTTACTTCTGAAACAAGGCTATTTATTAGGCTGGAAGTAACTTTTCTGTCAGCTCTGTCAGTATCATAATGTGTATATTTCTGTTCGGACCAACTTGCTGACCAGCTGCTAAAATTAGCTCTTGCTGCAAACTTAGAACGTCAGACATTCTAATTTTAGCTCAACGGCTTCTTGTATTGTAGTCTGAGGTAATTCATACAATTCATACAAGAGCTGAGAGCAAAGCTATTGAACAAATAGTAAGTGTCATGATGCACTCCTGCGTTGCCACAGACCCCTCCCTCAGACTCATTATCAACTTCACCTGCTGGCACCTGTCACACCTGGAGCACATCTGCATTAGGAGCCCATAGAAGCACCTCCTCTGCTCTGGTACGGTGCCAAATCATTACTGCTGCTGTCACTGCTTCATACCTCCATAGACGTTCATCCCATTTCACTTCAGAGCCATAATCCGGACACCTGGAAAGCCCTTCATGCAAAAGCACTTTATAAGCATCTATACAGCATGTGTTTGAGCACACTTTAAAAAAAAACAAAAAACAACTAGTCATTATATGGTGTTTTTTGAGAGTTTCAGAGTTCACATAAAATGAATTCCAGGCAAGAGTTGTGTTTACTCTACATGAGATTAGTTTTTGTAACTCCCAGAAGAGTTAAATTTTAACTCCTGAAAAGAGTTAAAAGATCAACTCTCTGAAAAGAGTTACTTTAACCCTAGAGTGTCTAGGGTGTTTTCAATGGTCTCACATGTACACTTAAATCGAGTTGATTTTAACTCGCATGGAGTTTATTCCAAAGACCAGAATTTGCTGTGTACCGCACCAGACTAGACCCAGGTGTAGGTCTACCGCACCAGACTGGGCCAAGGTTATTATCGTTAACGAAAACTAACGAAATGATGAAAACTAGAATTGTAAAAACATTTTCGTTAACTGAAATAAATAAAAACTCCAATTAAAAGAAAAAAACGATAACTAACTGAAACTGTATTGTCTGCTTACAAAACTAACCAAAACCCTGGATAAAATTCCCTTCATTTTTGTTTTTGTCAGCATCAGATTGATATAAAATCAATTTATTTCCCTCAAGCAATTTTAGCTGCTGGCACCATATGATATTTAACGGTCTGTCACTGCTCGTCACTTGTCGTTTAGAGTCGTCTTCTCGTCCTAACTCTACCTGGAAACATGGAGACTAAAGTTGGGAGAAAGCAGCAGAGTCCTGTCTGGGATTTATTTGAATTCGAAGGTGAAGAAGATAAAAGATATAAAGAAACTAAAACTAAACTAAAACCAAACAATTAGAAAATAATGAAAACTAATAAAAACTAGCAAACGTGCTCTAAAAACTAATCAAAACTAACTGAATTAGAGATAAAAAGTCAAAACTAAATAAAACTAAACTATAATGAAAATCCAAAACTATTATACCCTTGGACTAGACCCCAGGTGTAGGTCTACCACCAGACTAGACCCCAGGTGTAGGTCTATATGGACCAACATAACCAGGTAGGGGACATAGTGGACATAGAGGGTTCTTAACTTCAGCACCAGGATACATTTCTTCAAAGACCTTTCATTGCTCTGACTCTCACCACAGTGTTTATTTGATCAGCTCCGTTCATTCCAGATCCAGATCTGATGAGGCAGACTGTCTTTTACTGTTGGACTGTGTTTGTGAATGTTGCACACAGATGCGCTGTGCAGTCATCCATCAGAGGTTCTACCTAAACCTGTCACAGATCTGTGTTTGTGAACATGTCCAGCTCCGTCCTGTCAGCAGCAGAGTCAGTGGGCTGCAGTGGACATGTCCATGTGTCTGTCTGTGATGTTGACGGTCCTCTAAGGCCTGGATGAGACCAGCTAAAGCAGGGGTCTCAAATATGCGGTCCGGGGGCCAAATGTGGCCCGCCAAAGGTTCCAATCCAGCCCGTGGGATGAATTTGCAAAGTGCAAAAATTCCACAGTCAAGGCTGTCGAACTCATTTAGTTCAGGTTCCACATACAGACCAATAAGATCTACAGTAAAATACTAGCATCATAACTAAGGATGGGAATCGAGAACCAGTTCTTTTTGAGAACCAGATCCCAATAGCTTGATTCCTTGGAATCGTTTGCCTGCCTGCTTAACAATTCTACTTATCGATTCGTATCACCTTCGTTGCACATGCGCAATGACATCACGCGTACGCTGCCGCATGGTTTTGGTCAGAACGTAGCCAACATGGCGTTGAGGCAGAAACGGTCTAAACAGACGACACCAGGTCCACTGGAACACTGTCAAAGCTTCATTTCTTCAAAAGGGAGGAATCCCTCCAATCTGCTCAAATATTTGTCCACAGCATGTGATTCATTTACAGGAATGTCACGTATTTGATACACTACTTAGCAGCGCTTGTGAATGTAGCGGCAGAGTGAACACCGGGCCCAGTTCCGGTTCTGGTACAGGCAACAAACGTCGTACCCCCTCAAATACAAGTTTCCGAAGGTAGGGGAAAGGAAATGAGCTGCACAACAACTGGACACGAGCCGAGCCGAGCCGAGTCGAACTGGTGCGATGTAGTGGACATGCAGCAATAGAGGAATTAGTAAAGTGTCTTTAAGTTTCACTTTCACTGCACGCTGCCACCGCCCTGCGCCCCCCCCCCCCCCGAACCGGGCCCGGCGTCATCTATTATTATTATCTGTCCATACTGTATATGTTATATTTTCTGTGCAGATGGGAATATAAAAGACAGTTACTGCTAACACACCTGTTTGTACTCTTTTATTCCCTCACCCAATGAGAATCGATAAGGAATCGGATTAATAAGCAACATCGATAATGGAATCGGAATCGTTAAATTCCTAACGATTCCCATCCTTAATCATAACCTACAAAAAATAATGACTCCATTTTTTCTTCTCGGTTTGATGTGAAAAAATAATATTATATTATGCCTATAAATAATGGCAACTTCAAAGTGCAAAAAATAATATTAAATTATGAAAATATTTACATTTACAAACTATCCTGTAACAATAAAATGTGAATAACCTGAACAAATATGAACAACCTGAAATAGATAAAGAAAATTAAGCACAATTTTTAACAATTTTCTGCCTGTTACTAAGTGTTTTGTGCCTTTGCAGATCCGATCCATAATGCACATGTAGAAATGTTGAGTTGAGGCAGAATATTGTTAAAATTGCACTTATTTTTCTTGAGAAATTTCAGTGTTTTCAGGTTATTCACATCTATTTTGTTTGGATAGTTTATAAAAGTAAGTATTTTTATAATTTAATGTTTTTTGTTTTTTTTTACACTAAAATAAAAACAAAAATTTGGAGTTGTCATTATTTATAGGTTATCACGCTATTTATTTTTACTGGAGATTAAATCGGGCTGAATGTGGCCCCTGACAGAAAATGAATTGGAGACCCCTGAACTAAAGGGTGGGAAAATGAAACCACAAAGGATGATTTTATGCTAAACTGCTTTAAGACTCTACCGAGGCACAGGAGATATGACCAATGCATCACATTGTGTAATCCAAGAGCAAAATGAAATATTGACTGATAATTTCATGGCAGGTCGTTCCAACAGCTGTCACCTGAAGCGCGGCGCTGATGGTGTTTTTGACGGTAAACAAGCCTATGGATGTGTGTTTGTTCTTCAGTATGCAGCTGCTTGTTGAAGCTTATTTGTCCTAGTGTTAGATTAAAAACCTTTGTCTTTCATTCATCATCTTCGACAAACAGCTGTCCTCCCCCTGCAGCTCACTGTTCATATCCTGGCTTCATCCCAACATCTCCCTCAGATCACCTCCAGCACTCGAGGCACATTCCAATCCTACGCCTCTATATTCTAGTTTGTTTTAACCTGATGTCCTACCATGAAAAAGCACAAATCTGCCAAACCTGTGATTCCGCTGCCCTTCCACGTGAGTTCAAACGGAACACGACCTTTCCAACTGACCAGCAGAATGATGTCCACTGCAGCTAAAAGCCTCCATGAAAACAGTCTGGGATCCAATCTGATGCCAAGACACCAGCAGCTAAATGTTGGCAGCGTGTCAGCGCCACTGGCCCCAGCACAAAGGCCACGGATTTCCCACCGAAATAACTGGGGAAATCCCAAATAATGGCTTCGAGCCATAAGACGTGTGTGTGACGCCAAGAAGACCTGAGCAGAAAAATGACTGTTTTTATGAGGGACACCTTTATCTAATATGTATGACTTTATTTAATGGTTTAAAACAGGGGTGTCAAACTCATTTTCTTCCGGGGGCCACATTCAGCACAATTTAACCCTTTCATGCACAGTGGTCACTCCAGTGGACAGTTCTTCTCCAGCTGTTCTCTTGTATATTCATGGTTTGGTTGTTTTAGTTCCATATCAGCCAACACAATGGACTCTTATGCATCATCCCATACACTGACATTCATACTGTTACTGTAATTTTGCTGTTCTTGGTAAACCTGATCTGCAGTAACATGCTCTAAATCAGTTGCTAATTGTTATTAGCCTGTAATTAACAGTTTTCTTAATCAAAAAGGGTTTTTTTGCATTTATCCCCATGAAGTTAGTAAGAACTAGTATTAGAGTATGTTAAAATGTGAGAAAACGTCAGATTATCTGCATGAAAAATGTTTTTGTTTCATAGTTTTTCTTCTTCCAACTCCTTTTCGAGTGTAGATGAATGATTTTGGAATTTTGAATTTGCATGTATTCTGTAAATGCTCGAAATAAACAAAAAATAATGAATGAATGAATAGTTTTCACATAGTATATGACTTTCTAATGATGGGTTTAAAATACATGTTTCTTTGCTTCAAAAATTAAATGCATGGTGTCCAGTTGAGTGGACGTGTTTGTAACTCCATGAAAAATAGGTTCATAAAAAAATGAAAAAAAAAAAAAAAAAAAAAAAATCAATTGCATTGTTTTTTTATGCCTAAAGAGGAATAAAAAGACTCAGGAAAAAAAAATCTCAACTAAGGTTCTCATAATTCATGCATGAAAGGGTTAATCTGAAGTGGGCCAGACCAGTAAAATAATAGCATGATAGCCAATAAATAATGACAACTCCAAATTGTGTTAGTGCAAAAAATAACATTCAGTTATGCCAATATTTACATTTCCAAACTATTCAAACAAAAAGGATGTTAATAACCTGAAAAAAAATGAAATTTGTTAAGAAATGTAAGTACAATTTTATGCCTCAACTTATCATTTATAGCATAGGTGTCAAACATGCGGCCCGGAGGCCAAAACCAGCCCGCCAAAAGGGTCCAATCCGGCCCGTGGGATGAATTTGCAAAGTGCACAAATTACACTTAAGATATAAACAATCAAGGATGTCGAAGTTGTTTTTGTTCAGGTTCCACATACAGACCAATGTCATCTCATCTAAAATAATAGCATAATAACCTACAAATAATGACTCCAAATTTTCGTAGTTTAATGTGAAAAACATAATATTACATTACATCTATAAATAAGTAATGACAACTCCAATTTTTTCTCTTTGTTTCAGTGTAAAAACTTACAGTAAATGATGGAAATATGAACATTTGTCCATTTATCCTTTAACAATAAAATGCGAAAAACCTGAACTTTTGAAAGTGAAATTTTAACATTATTCTTCCTGTTATTAAATATTTTGTGCCTTTGTAGATCCAGTCCATAATATGCTTGTATAAATGGTAAGTTGAGGTGTAATATTGTTAAAATTGCACTTATTTTTCTCAAGAAATTTCTTTTTTTTTCAGGTTATTCACATCATTTTTGTTTGGATAGTTTGCAAATGTACATATTTTTATAATTTAATTTTGATTGCACTAAAACAAAGAGGAAAAATGTACAGGTTTTTATGCTATTGTTTTACTGGTCCGGACCACTTAAGATCAATTTGGGCTGAATGTGGCTCCTGAAAGAAAATGAGTTTGACACCCCTGATTTATAGACTACGTGTGCATTACAGATCAGATCTACAAAGGCACAAAACATTTAGTAACAGGCAGAATATTGTTAAAATTGCACTTAATTTTCTTTAGACATTTTGGGTTGTTCATATTTGTTCAGGTTATTCATATTTTATTGTTATGGAATAGTTTCCTTATGTAAATTTTTCATAATTTTAATGGTTTTTTTTTGCACTAAATCAAAGAGAAACAAATTGATGTTGTCATTATTTATAGGTTATTATGACATTATTTTTGAACTGTTCTTAGTTGTACAAATTATTGTAATTATTTTGGTGCAAATTTCAGATTTGTACGGAGCCCCTTTGGTGACATGAGTCATTATTACTAAAAGGTTGATGATATATCGTTTTTCTGGATTTATTTTATCAGTTTGTCAAAGGCCAAATAAACCATGTTGAAAGTTTAATTTACATGAAGGGTCAATTTAGGTGTTTCTGAAATTAATTAAATCAATCTTAAATACATGTGAGTAGGTGCAGTCTCAAAATAAATGACATGTTTGCAGTGATCTGTTGTATCTGTGCTTCATTTCGCTTTATGGGTGTGTGATGTTTGTAACAGTAGCAGTGGAGCTGACACGGATCCAATTCATCCTGTTTATGTTTCACACACACATCTATTATATTATAGCAGTAGTCACTCAAGGGCGTTTGGATGTGTTAAGTGCCAATGAATCTAACTATCTAAACTGTTCATCTTCTGAGAGGGGCGTAGTTATTCTGGAGCCTATCCCGGAAACCAGTGGGTGGAGGCGGGGTTTACTCTGGATGAGTCACCAGATCATCACAGCCGACAATTAGAGACGAACCTCCAATCACTGTCACATTCAGACCTATGAGCGATTTAGATTAAACTAAACTAACTAAAAACATATGTATGTAGGTATGTATGTATGTATAGTTTTCATGTGTGTGTTTTTTTTTTCTTCCTTCCCTCACACCTCCCTCCTTCAGGTCATTAAAGTGACTGTACGAAGCTGTGTAACTCACTAGTGAAAAAAGCCCTGATGAAGACCAGAGGTCGCAACGCGTTGGCTGTATTTTAAAGATTTCCATGAAGTAATAAAGGCATTTTATTTTTACACAAATCCTACAGTGTGCCTTGGAATTTTTTTGAAATCTAGCATGTTTATCTGGATTTTTTTTTACTCTAAATAGCCAGACACACCACAAGTTTCCAAAGAGCACCTGTGGATAATCACCAAGAAGAAGACTCTGCAGCACTTCCACTCTGTTGGATTATAATTAAAAACATATTTCCAATAATCTACGGAAGAGCAAAGCTGGTAAAATGCACTGTAATTCTGGGAAAAATAAGTCACATTCTGGAACTTAAATCATTACATATTCTATATTCTTCTCTGTTTTTACCATGTCTATCCAATCAATCAATCAATCAATCAATCAATCAATCAATCAATCAATCAATCAATCAATCAATCTTTATTCATATAGAGTGTATAAAAAAAAAAAAAAAGAAGCATTTTAAAAAATTACCCCCAGTTCCGCATTTGATAATTTTTGTAATTTTCTTTTCTGGATGTCTGTAGGTAGGAGATTGGTGGATATTTGTCCAAATTTACAGACCCAGGTTTTCATGCATGAGTGAGCAGGGACAAATTCAACTGGTTTAGGCCTGAAAATGTCCCTGAGGACAGGCCAGGTTAGGGCCTTTTCAGGCCTAAACAAGTTGAATTAACACTGAAAGGCAGGAACAGCTGCCATGGGTAAAGAAATGAAACTGACATGGTGTCCAAAGTGTTAACGCTGTAACCTGGTCATTTTGTGGAAAACAAGATGGATGCCCACTGGCCCCTCCCATGAGCTTTGATTGGATTTAAATCCCACCGCTACTTTGCCCAAACCAGTTTTAATTTGGATTGTGCAGTTTGCCTTTGCTCACTCATACATGAAAACCTGGGTCTGTAAGTTTGAACAAATATCCACCAATCCCCTACCTACTGATGTCCAGAAAAGAAAATTACAAAAATTATCAAATGCAGAACTGGGGGTAATTTTTCAAAATGTATAGTTTTTTTGATACACCCTGTAGAGTACTTTTCATACAATGAAGATGTAGCACAAAAACATGAATAAAAACACTGTACAGCCCATATGCACACTGCAGACAAGAGCGACAACAGGATACAGAGGACACACAAACCCACTATTTATATAGTCACACACACTGAAATGTATGGGTTTGGTTAAATTTAAAACAGCACAGATAATGGATGAAGCAAGAAATAATCTACTGCCAAAAATATCTGGGGAAGGAGGCTGTAATCTAAGGGGAGAGCTAAATTAAAAAAAAAAAAAAAAACGGAAAGTGAGAACAACAATGAAAAGTCTGAGCATAAAATACTGTGGAACAATCTGGAGCAAGAGATAAAGGAAAGGACGAACAGAAAGAGACTTAAAAAGAGGTAGAACAGATGATTTATAAACAGGTATGAGGAAGATGGAGGATAAAAACTGGTAAAAAAAAAAAAATATGGGAGATTATAAGGAGTTATTTATGTAGTTTATATATATTTATATACTTGTATGGATGTAGTATATATGTTTATTAATAATGATATTTATGGAGTATATATATATATATATATATATATATACACACACACACACACACACACACACACACACACATACATATATATATATATATATATATATATATATATATATATATATATATATAATTTGGTTTTTTTTTTGTTTTTATATATACATTTTTTTTTCTAAATTTTTGACACATTTGTTTGAAATTCATTCATTCACTCACTCACTCACTCACTCACTCATTCATCCATTCATTCATAGTTGTGGAATCCTCCCATCCTCATACTTCGAATTTTGTCATCTGAATTTGACCTATTGAATTTGATTAACTTTAATTTATTTGACTTGATTTTTTTAAATGTGATTTTATTTTTTTATTTTATTTTTTTGCGTAATAAAAACAATAAAAGTGAAAATGGGGTATTGAAAATATGAAGAGTTGAATTCAGAAACAAAAAATTCAGTGCTAGAAATTCAGTGGCTTTTATAATTCAAAGTTTAATCAGACTGATTTACTTTTATAATATGTAACTGTTAATGAAGGAAGTTAGAAACAATAACATCAGCACACTGTAAAAAAAAAAGTGTAATTTAACAGAATTTTCACTGTTTATTTTACAGATTTTTCCTGTATTTTTAAGATACAGGAAAATATCAAGGAAATCACAAAAACAGACTGTGATTTTACATGTCAAATGTAAAATAACACAAAAAAACTGTAACTGTGAATAACCAAAAAATTTCAGTTTTTAATTTTTTTTTCTTTTTTCACAGAAAAATACAATTAAAATACATTTGTAAATGTATCGTAATTTCACAAATATTTCTTTTTTATGTATGAGATGAAACTGTTAATTTAAAGTTTAATACTGTAAAAAAAAACAAAACAAATAAAACAAGATAAAATTACTGACAATTAACCATTAAAGAAGTATTTGTTCTGTAAGTTTAACAAGATTTGTTTGTTAATTGACAAATATCTTGTGTAGTTACGGGAGGTTTCACAACAAAAATGTTGAATAAATGTATTTTTGTGAATGTATAACATGTATAAACACTGATAAACTGTCCAAATACAGTTTTTATCAGTGGATTGTACAACTTAGTCTCACTGAAAATTTTATACATATATATATATATATATATATATATATATATATATATATATATATATATAATTCTGGCAAAATTTTAGGAACATTAACCAATATTTAGAGTTTGCTCAAGAAGTTTAAAATATAACACAGTTAACCGTATTCGGTATTTTTCGCATGTTATTATATGCTGCATTGTGTGCCAGGCTTCTGACATGCTGTTTAATGATTTATGGCTGAAATTGGTTCATTTGATCATGTAGATCTAGGCCTTACGTGTTCTGACTGTTGGTAACCACATGTGGTGGTTTTACCCAGTCAGCACATCACTAGATAAAGCTTAAAATGTCCATATTACTTGGATTTGCTGACCTCATCTCCTAATTTTGGGTTTCCCCCAAAAGGTGCTGTTGTGCACTATTTGTGTGGAATCACAGTTTAGTGTTTTAGTAGTGGTATGTCTGTGACAGTAAAAACATATCAGTCTGAGTGAAGCACAGACAATACTCCGATGCAAGAAAGGCAACGCTGCTCAGTGCTCCAGAGTGACAGTAGATGTTCATCAACATTATCATCATGCATTTTTCAGTTCAATATTCAGTCATGAATGCAGGACACTATTTTTGTTCATTTGTTTCATGCTATTTTGTAACATACTTGTAATATACATGTGACAACAGTTACGATCACTCAATTGACGACAAGACGATAATTCTGACTTGAGTTCTACGATCTTTTGCGAATACATGCATGAACTTTTCTGGCTTGTTTGTTCCTTTTTATGGATATATTGTGTAGTTGTGCACATGTAGTTAATGTGTGGGTGTTAATAACAGCAATGTTGCATTCCAATTTGTAATGTGGCGTGAATTTGTAAGAACGGTGAAATTAATGCAATATTTAACGATTTTGGAAATATTCAAAGGCCTTGAGCTACCCCCAGATATTTTCAAAACAATCTGAAATTTTGCACAGTTTGTTTTTACTGGCATCCTAACAAATTTAGGGGGTGAGAGTCAAACATTTCCCCCCCCAAAATTTTTTGACTCCATATAAGGACCACCCTAATATTATATATATATATATATATATATATATATATATATATATATATATATATATATATATATATATATTTATTTATTTTGATTGTTTTAATACATGTAAATATTCTTTATTAAACATTAAAAAGTCAACAAAAATATGCAAAATCTCACGTAAAGTTAGGGCACAAAACTGTATTTTAATTACAGAATATTACTGTATTTTTATTAGAGGGTTATTTTCCATTATTTAACAGTATTTTTTTGGCACCCCTGCTGCTGGAATAATACTGTTTTTTGACGATTTTTTTTTCACAGTGCAGGATTCACACTGTAGAGCTAACAGTGTTAGAATGGAGTCACAGAGGGCACTTCTTCTACTTCTTTTCAAATTCCTGTAAAAAACAGGTCAGTAGGAAACACTGTCAGTAAACAGGTGTTCCCACTGAACAAAAAAACACACAGGCTGTCCTCAAGGAAAGACACAGTGGACCTCTGCAGAGACAGCCTGGCCTGGACTGTCCACACCACTACAGATCAAACCTGTTCACCTTGACGTTCATTCAACTCCATACAGTAACAGAGTTAATACAGCAGGAGGTGGATGGAGACGTCTGAGCTCCACAGGAACTGGAAGAACAGAAGAACCACAGGCACGTCTGAGTCTGCAGACGCTGGGAGGAGGAGTCATTAACCTGTTCCTGCCCAAATGATCCGAACAGAAACGCTACAGCTCAGACGTCACATCAGTCATATTCTGTGGTTTCAGTGTTTCTGTTCCAGGGACAGACGGTCCAGTCACATTCAGAACACGGAACCTTCTATTACAACACCTACTATAGAACAGGACTGTCCAAGTCCTGGTTAGTTCAGGTTCCACATTCAGTCTAATGTGGTCTGAAGTGGATCTGAACCAGTAACATAAGAATAGAATAGAATAGAATAGAATAGAATAGAATAGAATAGAATAGAATAAGGGGACATGTCTACGATCAGATAAGGGGACATGTCTATGACTGGATAAGGGGACATGTCTATGATCAGATAAGGGGACCAGTTTGGATCATGTGGTTTATGCTCAGTGTTTAAACCTACCTGTTATAGACCAGTAGTTCTCCAACTTTTTACAGCGGTGTACCCCCTGAAATAGACTTTTTACAGTGGAGTACCCCAGAAATAGACTTTTTTTTTTTTTTTTTTTTTTTTACAGCAGAGTACCCCCTGAAATACACTTTTTACAGCAGAGTACTCCTGAAATAGACTTTTACACCGGAGTACCCTCTGAAATAGACTTTTTACAGTGGAGTACCCCTGAAATAGACTTTTTTTTTTTTTTTTTACAGCTGAGTACCCCCTGAAATAGATTTTTTGATCCAAGTACCCCCAACTCTAACTTCGGTGTCTTTGATGGAAACAAATGAGTCCAAATGTGTTCCTGTGCCAAAGGAGTCTGTTTATATTTATAATACTTTATAAACAAACAACATATATTTAACAGTAATATATATATATATATATATATATATATATATATATGTATATATATATATATATATATATATAAACATATTTTTTAAAGTAAATTTTGTGTAAAATATACACTGAAAAGTGCCCTCATTGATAAGAAAAATAAAAAAAAAAAGTAGGTAATTTATTAATAAATGAACCTTTCATCAACATAAAATAATTCCTTATCTACTCAAATAAACTCATTTTGCATCATATCAAATATAAATGCTCTTCAAATGTTACCAAAGACAATAAAACTATTTTAGGAATGTATTTATTTTGTTTTATATTTCAGCATTAATTCTATTTATTTATTTTACATTCAGTACATGATGACTTATTTAATGGATTTATACATAAACATTTCCAGTACCTCCTCGACTTCTTCCAAGTACCCCTGGGGGTACAGGTACCCCACTGTGGGAACCCCTGTTGTCGATTATTAAACTGCATATCAGCTTCAATAGTTTCTTTTCCACTGACCCTCAAACTGTGTGAATATAACTTGTGCATAAAAATTTGCCTAATAGAAAAAACAACAATTTCACCAAAACTCTTGTTTGTTGATGTAAAGTTTTTGTTGTTGTTAGAGGTGGTTTTTCGGTCGTAGTTAAATTGGTATATCACGTAAAACTGCAATAGAAAGACCTTTGAGTCCAGCTAGAGTCACATGACCAAAACAAACAGATGTTGATGGATGTTAGAACAAGAGAAGAAGAAGAGTTGAACCCAAACATGTGTGGGTATGTGTGGACACACCAGGAAACCCAATTATTTTAGAATTTAGTAGGAGATAGAGGGGGAACGAGCATTCTAGATTCAGAACAACACAGATTTATGTCCATGTTTATGGAATGACTTCTACTGACATCGACCAGAAGAAAGAAACTAATCAGCACATTTGGGATTGAATGGAAAAACCAACATTACACACTTCTGTTTTTAACACATTTAATAAATATAGGTACTGTTTTGCAAACATGTCCATATGGTTCTACATGATCTAACCCACAGGAACTGCCTCTGCCTGTCTTTCACTGGGTAATTTGTTCCCAGTATTGGACTGATCCTATTTTGTATTGGTTTAAATGTACAGTACACAGATTTAAAAAGCACTGTTCAGTCGAGCGTCACAACCCCCCCCCCCCATCTACGCGTCACCTCCACCTGTTCCCTTCTCATACATATTTATGTAGCATTCATACTGTTATATTTACTCACACACGCACGCACACACACACACACACGCACGCACGCACACACACACACACACACACACACACACACACACACACACACACACACACACACACAGACACACACAGTCACTACAGGTGGTGTAGACTTCCTGCACAAACCCTGAGGCCAAAAGAAACTCCTGCTGTCAAAAAACCAACACCTACTTCCTGTAGAGTTTATGGGGTCATGTGACCTGATCTAATGCAGAGTGGAGGACTGTAGGTGGCCTGCATCACAAGGATTTATCTGTTTGATCTGGTTAATTATGTATTGGTTTATGCAACGATGAATCTTCTGTATGAACTCATGACACAGCTTAAAGAACAGGTAAAGGTAAAGGTGTGTAATATCTGATCGGGGGGCAGCGAAGGGGTGTCTCATACAGAGTGCCATTCCAGCTCGCCCCCCCACTGCTAACCCTATTCCTACACATTCAGATTCATCTCCTCTCCCTCATGGTGAAAACATTTAGGTGATGTTAAATATAAACTATGAGTCAGAGCCTCTGTTTCATGGTCAGATTTTCGCTGTTTGAAAACTTCTTACCAAATCAGTTTGATGAACTGACTGAAATCATGAATCTGAAAGTGAATGACAGTTCTAGGACACATCAACATTTCTGCAGAAATGTTCTCAGTTTTAAACTGTTCTCTAACCCTTGAAAAGTCACATTTTAGGTGAAGCTGGTGTTGTTAATGTTTGTTTGCAGTTTTTCCACAGAAGTGTGATGTCATTTAGATGAGACTGTAACAGACGACTGTTGAACCCAGAGTCTGATAATTAATATGTTATCAGGGAATTTCATGATTTTAAAACTGTGGATTCCTTCCTCTGGACTGTACGGACCGTAAACACACACCAAACACACACTAAACACACACCAAAATGTGCAATAACCACAGATGGAACATGTGACTTATGTCTGGTACATTTACACTGTTTACACTGTTACAGTCGTCCTGTTTACACTGTTTACACGGTTACATTTACACTGTTTACACTGTTAAAGTCATCCTGTTTACACTGTTTACACTGTTACATTTACACTGTTTACACTGTTACATTTGTCCTGTTTACACTGTTTACACTGTTACATTTACACTGTTTACACTGTTACAGTTGTCCTGTTTACACTGTTTACACTGTTACATTTACACTGTTTACACTGTTACAGTTGTCCTGTTTACAGTTACAGTTGTCCTGTTTACACTGTTTACACTGTTAGAGTTGTCCTGTTCACATTGTTTACACTGTTACATTTGTCCTGTTTACACTGTTACATTTACACTGTTTACACTGTTACATTTACACTGTTTTCACTGTTAGAGTTGTCCTAATTACACTGTTACATTTGTCCTGTTTATACTGTTAGAGTTGTCCTGTTCACACTGTTTACACTGTTAGAGCTGTCCTTTTTACACTGTTACATTTGTCCCATTTACACTGTTACATTTACACTGTTACATTTACACTGTTTACACTGTTAGAGTTGTCCTAATTACACTGTTACATTTGTCCTGTTTACACTGTTGGAGTTGTCCTGTTTACACTGTTACATTTGTCCTGTTTACACTGTTACATTTGCACATTTTTATACCACTTTTATATTCTTAACTCTACCTTTTCATTCAGTATATCTCTAATTTGCACATTTCGATTGCACATTACTTTTTCTATATTATAAAAGGGAAGTGGACTCTATGTGTGTGTGTGTGTGTGTGTGTGTGTGTGTGTGTGTGTGTGTGTGTGTGTGTGTGTGTGTCCGTACGCAGCTGACTGTTACAGTTTGTCATACTTCTGTATTTTTGCTCATTGACCAGACTAGTGAAAATGACACGTTGATGGGACCAATATTTTGGCAGATATTAGTCATTTTTAATCCAATAGTCTTACAATCATGTTGCTATGGCCATGACGGTTGACAGGAAGTGCAGCACCACACTGCATGATGGGAAATGAAGTAAAAACAGGAATGACACATTCACTAACGTCAGTCCCTAGATATCAGTATGAATATATTAACTGTCGTTTAAATTTTAAAGAATGATTTAACAAACAATGTTTATGTCAGTGCTTATAAAATATAGGCCATTTCTCAATACCAAGAACACAGAGTACAGTCTTGGTCAGAACGGTCTCAGAGAATGTACTTCCTGTGAACTCCAGTCTATCTGTAATTGAACGGCTGCGTACTTGTAACCTTGTACTTGTAACCCTGTCTCTCCTGTATTTACTCCATCTGCTCCAGAACGCATTTCCCTCAAATCACCACAATGTCACTGAGTTGATTTCAACACATTTGTACCAGTATTTACATGTCATTTATACATTTTGTATATTTTTAAAAACTGTCTGTTCAGCCGTTCACAGCCAACCGGGTCCTGGTCTAGCTGGCATGAACTGCATCTTGGGAATTATTTCACCTCCAAGTCTGCAGAAGTCACCAACCAGTGCATCCTTGGTTTAAGCTACAGACAAGAGCAACATCTGAGTATTCCATGGGTTCTAGGTTTATGAAAACTTGTAAATGGAACAGAACTAGGGCTGCAACTGATGACGTTTCACAAGAATGCAAGAACGGAAGAACAGATAAGAGCGCATGTTGAGAAATGGCCATAGACTCACATCTTTTCCCATAAGTCAGTTCTGCCCAGCATCAGAACGACCACATCTAGAACCTGTGGTTCCCCACAGGTCAATGCACTGGTATCTGATATTTTTCTAATGTACGTCTGTATCTTATTGTGTTGTTGTTTAGATGTAAGTGCACTGTCACTGGCAAAGACCACCTGCAATTTAGTTGCACAAATTCTGTTCTATTCTATTCTATTCTATTCTATTCTATTGTAACCCTGGTGACAAAACCGAGTATATGCCACTTTAATTCATGTCTGCTCCGGTGAGTGTGAGTATAATCTCGTGTTGTTTCATCGTTCTCGCGAGACAGTCACATGGGTCAGTGCAACCATCGATGCTGGCGTTGGGGACGTCCTGTGGTCATGTGACAGGGGTGTAGCCAATCGCGCCCAGTCACATGACGGGGGTATACCCAACCACTGCTCTATAGGGGGTATGCACGTGACGTCACCGCTAGCGGAAGTCACCGCGGTTCTGTCCACTGAGTGGCAGAAAGAGGGAGATGAGTAGCAGCTTTGGCTTGAATACTGCGAAAACTTTAGAACAATCTAAAAAATGGGGCAGAGCTGTTGTGCCATTGATTGCACAAATAGGTTTAAAAAGCACACGGAGCTGTCGTTTTAGTGGCGACCTAAAGCCAAAGACAGAAGAAGCAGATGGATCGCTGCAATTTGTAGAAATAACTGGAATCCAGGCAACGAAACCTGGATTTGTGTCAGCTAACGTTAATTTATGCTGTGTTCTTGCGTAAAATCATACCTTAAATTACATATCGTTTTGGCTAACGTTACTTCTTAGTAAAGCTCTTAATGTTAGCATCTGTCATTTAGTTCTGTGTTTCATAACTGAAACATTCTTGTCTTCAGTTGTGTGATTCTGAACCTTGTGTTCTACATGATTTGTAAACTAGCTTAAACTGAGGCTAACCTAGTTTTCCAAATTAGGGGGTACACTAGCACAAAGCTGTTGTAGTTGTGTTGTATCAAGTATTTGATGTGAACTCTACTTAAATCTCCACAGTACCAGTAGATCATCCACTCACTTGGGTCAATACTAAAGGTTCAACTCCAGTAAATCAGTAGTGAACTGTGAGCACTACTGCTGGGCCTTTACCGCGGAAATCACCGCCAAGAAAATACGTCTGCACTGATATAAAACCTCAAAAACAATAGTGTGTTGAATTGAAAGCACTCACCAGCTGGAATCCTCTAAGTAACGATGACGAGGATGTCGACAACTCTGTGGCTTTTGTATACTTTCAGCCTTTGCATTGTGGATTTTCCCGGCGTTGAAATCAGGTTCATATAAATGTCAGGATAGGTGATTTCTGTCCACATATCAATGTTCGTAGACCACTTGTTGTTTGGTAGCTTGTATGGATCCATGTCCAGTCCAATTGTCTTTAATTTCATGTTATATTCCACATTTTTCCCGGTCTCGCTGTAGTTACTGCTGTGCTCCGCCATGTTGAGCCGGTTTGTTTTTGCCACTCAGTGTGACTGAGAAGGGCGTGGCCCAGGGGGGAAGTGACGGATGTGCATTCCCTCTATATACACGCAGTAGTCAGTCACTCAGGTGTAGCGGAGATGCCATGCATGCGACGTGCTGAAGGTTGGTTTGAATTCATTTTCCACTTCTGTTTTCACCGCAAATGAGTTAACATTACGTGTATACATTGTGGTGTTTAGGAACCCGTCCACTAACTCGACCAAAGCGACCCGAGCTACGTTAACCGGACCGGTATGACCGGAGTTATCACCCAAATTGGTGAGTGACGCTGCGCTATCTTAGCTGCGCTGTCTTAGCCACGCTAGCTTAACCGTGGCTAATTAATTCATATTGGTGTGGTTTGTCGGTGATTTTGCTGCCGTTTCTGTTCTATTCTAATCTAATCTATTCTATTCTATTCTAATCTAATCTATTCTATTCTATTCTATTCTATTCTATTCCACATTATTGACTTAAAGTGCTGATTGGACAACAGCAGTACATGTCACATGACTATCTTAATTTACTGTTACAATGCGATGCTAAAATAATCCCATGAAATGAACATATGAACTTCTATATAACCACAGATCTATAATCCCCATAGTGTTGTATTGGCAGTGTCCTTTAACAGCTGACTGAAGGGCTTTACCCTGAGAACTGTGACTGAGTACAGGACAGTTAGAGTCTATTACAGCTGTGATATACTGACACACACACACACACACACACACACAGTAGACTTGCATGTTTGTAGCTGCCAAATCCACTGTGTGTGCACAAAAACACACAGCTTTGCATACAGAGTACACTTGAGTAGAATGGCTCATGTCTGGGGGGGATTCTCCTGTTGGCTGTCATCTATAAATACTGTTCACATCCTCTGTCAGCGATGCACCAAGTGGTGGATACAAGCTCGTGCAGACCTCTGAGAGTGTAACTGGCAGCATGTTGGGACTGTTCAGCCATAAAACAGGGCTCTTATCTGTGTCAGCACATGGACCGTCAGACTGTGTTCAAATGTACAAGTGAAGGTGTGTGTTTTATGTTTGGAACACTGCTGTTGACCCAGTGGGATGCACCAGTTTGGCACATACAGTCATGGAAAATATTATTAGACCATTAAAAGTCATAAAAACAATGGTTCTGTAATCCAGTCCTAACTCCTGTGTGTGTCATGTGACTAAAACAGACAGAAAAGAAAACATGGAATGAACAAAAGCACTGTTTTTGTCAGTACAATGACCTAGATAGTGATGGAAGAACTGAAGTGATTTGGGTTATTATCAAGAAAACATGTTAAATGGATAGATATCAGCTCTGAAATTAAACTACTATGAGATATTTATTATATTTGTCCACACAAATGGACCTTTTGTTGGACTAGGCATTAAAATGAACAAGAAACTGAAGAAAACAAGGGTGGACGAAGAATTTTTTTCTATGACTGTATAGTGACTCTCTTTTAATTTCATTGTACATATGTATAATGACAATAAAGGCATTCTATTCTATTCTATTCTATTCTATTCTATTCTATTCTATTCTATTCTAGTGACTTCAATTTTCACCAAATCAAAGAGTACGGGAAATACAAATTAAAAAGTGAAGGCAGTTTACACCCCAGATGTACTTTGACTTCTATTATAGATAATACGAACACAACATATTTTGTACTTTATCTGGTTGGTATCGTTTCAGTAAATATACATCCAACATCCATTCATGCCCTACTGAACATATTGTGCAGAAATATGGGGAAGTGCAAGAAAAACTAGTATAGATACATTCATAAAATTACAAAAAAGAACTATTAGAATAATTAATAAAGTAGGATATTTTGAGGCAATTAACAATTTATTTATTCAAATTAAAACCTTAAAATTGCCAGATATTGTATATATTAAAATATTAGAGATGATTTAGAAAGTTAAAAATAATATTGTTCCGAATACCACTGAAGAGTTCTTTAAATGAAAAGAGAGTAATTAGAATTTCAGAGGTCTTTATATTTTTGAATGTATGAAAGTGAGGACTAATGTGAAGTCCAGATGTATTTGGGTTGTGGATTTGAAATAATGGGATGGATTTGATGATAAATTTTAGTTGACAACTTCTCTGATAAAGTTTAAAAAATGCCTTCAGTATAAGATCATTCAGGAATAGTCAGCGGAGATGGTAGATGTGTTTTTGTTATAATGTGAATAATCGATGATGAACACATTTAATTTAATGTAAGTGGTGTGTCAGGTGAAAAGGAGACGCGCTAAATAAGTTTCTGCTTCTGGCCTAGTCCTTTTTTTGGTTTTTGTGTTTGTTGTGGTTGTACTGTGTGTGGTGATTAATGTACAAACTAAAAATAAACCATTCATTCATTCATTCATTCCTTACTTCAGGCTGCATAAAACTGCAACTGAGCAACAGAGGAATTATAATAAGTTAAAATAATGAAATAAATCCATGCAATTTCAGATGGGTTCTGTGAACAGCTGATTGGAGTCATGATTTGAGCAAAGTAAACATCAACAAAATGTATTTCAGTGTGTAGAAGGTAAGGGTTTAAGGCTGATCTGGGATCCCTCACACAACACAACTTCATCAGAACCAGCATTCATCTGATAGAACCACATGGGTCAGGATCACTGTGGAGAACCTTTGTCAAACCCTCTATGGAAACTGGACTGGGCTCCGAGTGGATGTGCTTTGGACAAAAGACAAAACTAATATTCCTTTGGACTTAAACCCGTTCTATCGTTAATTATCTCGGCAAGGAATGGCGGAGGTTATGTTTTAATCGGAGTTTGTCTGTTTGTTTGTCTGTTAGCAAGATAACTCAGAAAGTTATGGATGAATTTTGATGAAATTTTCAGTAAATGTTGATACTGGCACAAGGAACAATGATTAAATTTTGGTGGTGATCGGGTGGGGGGGGGCTGATCTGCCTCGGTGGAGGTCTGCGCTCTCTGAGTGCTTTTCTAGTTCTTGAATTTTACATTTTTTGGGCTGGATCTATTAAAGGTTTGTGTGTAATGTATTAAAACATGTGCAAACTCATTGCACACGCAAAAAAAAATGTCCAAACTGATTTACTAACAGTGCGCACTAAGAGTTGTGTCTTTCAAAGGTGCAAAATGGTGCGTCTGCATCCAGTTTGTACATTTGCCACAATGAATATGAAATATGGGGCGTTTACACACAGTTGTGGGTGTGGTGGGAGGGGAAAATGTAAATATATTAATTTAGTACACGCAAAGGGATTTATCAAACCAGAAAGCCATTTTGCTGATAGAAACTGTGTCTATATTTAATACATCTCAAAAGGAGGAGCAAAGGGGTTGGATGCGTAATTACACACAAAAGGCTGTGGTTAGGAGACATCGAAATGATGAAACGAGATGTAGAGAATGCATTTTTCACCCTTGTGTGAACATTTTTGGAGTGACGGAAGAAAAAATAATTGAGACATATGCAGCCCCACCCCCCCCATACACACACACACACACACACACACACACACACACACCTTTAACTCTTTCCCCGCCAATGACGAGATTTTCCGTCAATCCGTGTTTTCACTCTTATGCTGTAGTTGGAGCTGTTGCGGATCATGTGAATTACTTTCCTTAGTCCAAAAACAAACAATTAAGCAGCTTCTCCGGAAAAATGAAGGACCGGGTATAACGTTTTCGCACTGGAGTCACCGTATCCCATGGCAACGCATACAGCACCAGTTACTGTGAATGAGGAAATGCAGACAGTTTCAAAAGCCATAAAGATGATTATGGAGACAGAGTCTGAAAATTCAATATATGATGAACCTTCAGAACAACCTTTTAGAGACAGTAATGGAGAAATAGAAGGTGACAGAGATGGACACGGAACACGGGAAACATGGAGTGGCTCTGGTCTGACACGGAGATGGGGGGGGGCACGGAGCGACATGGAGACAATGACAGACAGTAGGAAGAGACATTTATAGTGAACATTCAAGGAGAAGACCAACACGCAGACGTGAGACAAGACAAAGGACAGCTAGTCTGCATCTGTTAGATGTTTGGTCTAAAGTTTGGTGTGGATTCTCCTAACATTTTGTGGAATGATGGGATATCTTAGAGCTGTTTGTTATAATTATTGTTATTATTATTTTATTTTGTGATTTTGAATACAGTGTTACTGTTTGTAAATAAGAAAGAGTAAAAAATGTGAACAGGAAATCAGTTTTATCTTGAAAATCAATATCTTTGAAAAAAATGCAATTTTCTCAGTTTTTTGTTCAAAATTCAGTTTTTCCCCAAAAATGACCAATATTCAAATGTTTATATCTCACGAATGAAAAAAGATAGAACAAAATAGTTTTTTGTGTTTAAAAGTTGAAGTTCTGTTCTTTTTTTTTATGTATTCAGTGTTCACATACTCCCAACACAACATTTTCAGTGAGCCTTCAAAGATTAGTGAATATGACCAAAAAGGCTGGTGCTGGCTACCAACTCACGGGAAGAGTGAGTTAAAATGAGTTAGAAAGAGTTAAAAAGAGTTAAAATGAATGAATGAGTCATGCCATACCTTCTATGACAAAACCCCTCCAACGTTATATTTCCGTGCATCTGGATCATTCCAGTCACTGTTCCCATTAGTGCTGCTGTACCCCAGAGCAGTTTTTCCAGTGTATTGTCTCAAGTAGCGCATGTAAAACCCTCATTTAAATAGGGCGGTCTCCAAGACTTCGCACTTGTTGTAATTTGCACAAGCAATCTTTGTAAATCACCCACAAACCGTGGTCACACCCCACTCGCAAAATTCTAGACTGTGCAAGCAAATTAGTACACACAAATTGGGATGTTAGTAGATCCAGCCCTTTGAGCCCAGACTGTATCTGTGAAACTACAACCAACCAGTGTTTAGGACTGGATCAGTGACTCACACATGGTCAAATGTCACCGCTTTTACTCTGGAAGTATTTGACTCATAGACCGGTGGTATGAGCAGTCCCAGTAGTCCATTTAAAACAGGCTAAACTTGGCACTGGATGTGGGTTTTAAAACTCTACTCATTAAACTGGGACACACCAGGGGCTAGTGTTCGGTCCACACACACATTCAGAAAAACTACAGCCGTTTGAGACAGGATCATAAATACACACATAAAACTTGCAGGGATGTGCTGAGTATCTTTATTTGACGAAAAAAAATAACACTTAATTGCTTCCAGTGTTTTTGATGATTTACAAATAGAGAGAATTAATAGGAAGACTCTTCTAACAGCCTAATGTCAAATGTTAATGCAGCGCAACAAATGAGATTTTGGAGGAAATTATCAAAGCTCTCGAAGCACGTGTGATGGTTTAGAAGAAGCAGGAGGACAATTACGGCACTGTGTTAAATACTGTCGTGATCTGAATACATATCAGAGTTTCTGACAACGGTGTGACATAAGGACGAAGGACAGGGCAGGAAGTCGTGCCTTTGACCCCTCCCACATAGGCAGCCATCTGTTCAAACCCACTCCTTGGAAACTGTGGATCCATTAAGAGCTTTGAGTCCTTCATCAGCCTTATTAAAACATCTGTCTAATACTTGGTGTGGATGTGACTACTGCTGGATGGACAATCATTTACCCAGAGGGGACACGAAAGGACCTGGAACCATAAACCTGGAAACTCTTACCCAGTATAAACAACCCTTTGTTCTTTATAAGTGGAATTCAACAGAAACAGAGAATTGGATTTCTTTTATAAACCGGTGTGTGTGTGTGTGTGTGTGTGTGTGTGTGTGTGTGTGTCCATGTTCAGTTACTGAAGTAAAACAGTAAAGGTCGGATAAATGCGACCTGGACATTCAGACTGAAGTCACATTGGAAAATATCAGATCTGGATCAGATTTAGGACCACATATGAAAGTGATCCGCGTCAGATTTAGGACTACATATGAAAGTGGTCTGGGTCAGATTTAAGACTACATATGAAAGCGGTCCCTGTAAGATTTAGGACCGCATATGAAAGTGGTCCGGGTCAGATTTAGGACCGCATATGAAAGTGGTCCGGGTCAGATTTAGGACCATATATGAAAGTGGTCCGGGTCAGATTTAGGACCATATATGAAAGTGGTCCGGGTCAGATTTAGGACCACATATGAAAGGGGTCCGTGTCAGATTTAGGACCACATATGAAAGCGGTCCAGGTTACATTTAGGATCGCAAATGAAAGTGGTCTAGGTCAGATTTAGGACCACATATGAAAGTGGTCCAGGTCGGATTTAGGACCATATATGAAAGTGGTCTAGGTCAGATTTAGGACCACATATGAAAGTGGTCTCAGTCAGATTGAGAACCGCATATGAAAGTTGTCCGGGTTAGATTTAGGACCACATGAAAGTTGTTTGGTTCAGATTTAGGACAGCATATGAAAGTGGTCTGGGTCAGATTTAGGACCAAATATGAAAGTGGCCCGGGTCAGATCAGTGCTGTTCTAACTGTCTTTAACAGATCAGATCCAGGTCATATATGGACACAAAATCAGATTTTGGTGACATTTACCTGTGGTGTAAATGGAGCCATATTATTAAAACCAAAGGTAAATATCACCACACAATCATTGTATCTCCCATCAAAGCTAAAAAATATACTGGGCTGTAACACAACACTTATTATTTTAAACATTCATAGAACATTTGGTGACGTCAGGGAACTGATATGATAGGCCTATGACACATGTGACCAAAATTCTGCTAATTAGCCAAAACTGAATCAGGTTCAGCCCCACTGAAACAGACTAGATTGGAACATTTTGTCTCTTGTCTTAAATGTGACAAAAAGTCAAATATTAAGGTTTCTGTGACTTCATAAAGCACATTTGTGGTCCCAGCTGCTGGTAATTGACAGAAGTGTATGAAGAGATGATGATGATGATGATGATGATGATGATGTGAGGATGGCTGACACAGCTGACTGGAAGCTTCTGGTTTCTATTATTTGAAAGTACTGACTCTACCTTTAGCCAAATCACATTAGCTATGACACAAATCAGCTTTAAATGTCTCTACTACTAACAAGACCTGCAACATTTTAATGGAGTTACGATCTATTAAGTAGATATTTAAGTAAAATAAAAAGTTAAAGACCCAAAGATATAAAGATGGCAGGATTAACAGATGACAAATAAGAGTTCCTATTAGTCTGGTACATAATCATTAATCACTGATGTAATTAAAAAGTTGTAAAGTGAATAGCTATTAAGTAACATGAATAATGCAAATAAGAAAGATATAAGATGATTAATACCATTCTGAAACAGCTCTAATTGTTCTTCCATTATCAAAGTGGGAGTTAACCCTAACATCCAGATGAAACTGTCGTAGTCAGTACATTTGTCGGAGGCCTTTCACAGAACTTTGGACGATATTTTCACGCTTTCTAATCTGATACTAGTTGTTCGTTCTGCAAAACTGAGTAAGTTATGGGTAAAAATTGGGTATTTTGAAAATCATGACCATGAGTTTGACCTTTCAAGGTCAACAAAATTAGTACCAAATGAAAGGTCATATCCAACTTTCTGTAAGTCGATAATAGAAAATCGGTCGATATCCCTCTTAGTTTTCAAGATACAAGCTGTTTTGTGCAAATTGGGTGTATGAGCCTTGGTCACTTTAGATGAAAATAACGCCAAATCTATATGAGGTAGGAAAATTGAATTTACAATCATTTGACATTAGTTTGAAATCACTATGACGAACAGAACGGAAATTATTAAAGACAAACAAATTTTACATCTGTTACTAGGGATGGGAATCGAGAATTGGTTCTTTTTTGAGAACCGGTTTCCAGTAGCTCGATTCCTTGGAATCGTTTGCCTGCCTGCTTATTGATTCCATCTTTGTTGTGCATGCGCGATGATGTCACACGTACGCTGCATTGTTTTGGTCAGAACGTGGCCAACATGGCGATGAGGCAGAAACGGTCTAAAAAGACGACACCAAGTCCACTGGAACACTGTCAAAGCTTCCATGTCTTCAAAAGGGAGGAATCCCTCCAATCTGCTCAAATATTTGTCCACAGCATGTGAATCATTTACAGGAATGTCACGTATTTGATACTCAGCGGCACTTGTGAATGTAGCGGCAGAGTGAACGCCGGGCCGTTTCCGGTTCCAGTTTGGGCAACAAACGTCGGAACTCCTCGAATACAAGTTTCGGAAGGTAAGAAGGGAAAGGAAATGAGGTACACAACAACGGGAGACAAGCTGAGCCGAGTCGAACCGGTTCCACGTAGTAGAAATGCGGAAATAGAGGAATTAGTGAAGTGTCTTTAGTTTCACTTTCACTGCCCCCCTCCCCCTCCCCCCGAACCAGGCCCGGCATCATCTGTTATTATTTGTCTATACTGTATATGTTATATTTTCTGTGCAGAGATGGAAATATAAAAGACAGTTAATGCAAACACACCCGTTTGTACTCTTTTATTCCCTCACCCAATGACAATCGATAAGGAATCGGATCGATAAGCAATATTAATAATGGAATCGGAATCGTTGAATTCTTAACGATTCCCATCCCTATCTGTTACCATAGCAACCAGAAGTCACACAATCTAGAGTTTTTAAATTTGTCACATGAGAAGAGACTGGAACAGAGATGTTACTGTTAAATTTAGGTTTGGATGAATATCGGATGAATACTGGTGATGTTAAAGCCATTTGAAATGTCAGAAAACTGAGGTTACTGCCCCGATATTTACCCCGGGGCACTAACGAGGGTATGGCCTTTATGGCGTCATGATGCAAACCATCAGATGGAGAATGGAAATATGAACAATTTAACTTTGAAGTTGATACAGTGATTTAGACTGAAGTTGTGTTGAACTTTGGCGACATCTGAACTGTACTTTAACTAATACTGGAAAAAATTTGACATGATCTTTTGAAAAAACTGACAATGAAAATTCACTCCAGGTACCTTTTAATATGTGCTGTTGAAGATGTTGTGTTCCTTTAACGTCTAACTTTCCTCAGACTACGTCATCATTGTTACTCATTGCATATTCACTGCCCAGACCCAAAAAAGGTCACACATTACCATATTTGACTCCGCCCCCTTTGGTTCTGATTCCAGGAGACGTTCACTGTCTCATCTGTTTTTCCACACGATGATTATGTAGTGTCACAATAAGGTTCATTATATTTATTTCATCTATAGTTGCATTATTTTCTGATTATTGACGATATAGAACCTGACCGCTGCATCAGGTCTGTACCACATCCACCATTAGAGTCTGAAAGGACCTGGACTACGAACCATGACAGTACTGACCCATGAAGGACCTGGACTATGGACGATGAACCACGACAGTACTGACTCATGGAGGACCTGGACTATGGACGATGAACCACGACAGTACTGACTCATGGAGGACCTGGACTACGAACCACGATAGTACTGACCCATGAAGGACCTGGACTACGAACCACGATAGTACTGACCCATGAAGGACCTGGACTACGAACCACGATAGTACTGACCCATGAAGGACCTGGACTACGAACCACGATAGTACTGACCCATGAAGGACCTGGACTACGAACCATGACAATACTGACCCGTGAAGGACCTGGACTATGGACTATGAACCACTGCGGTACTGACCCATGAAGGACCTGGACTATGGACTATGAACCACGACAGTACTGACTCATGAAGGACCTGGACTACGAACCACGATAGTACTGACCCATGAAGGACCTGGACTACGAACCATGACAATACTGACCCGTGAAGGACTTGGACTATGGACTATGAACCACTGCGGTACTGACCCATGAAGGACCTGGACTATGGACTATGAACCACTGCGGTACTGACCCATGAAGGACCTGGACTATGGACTATGAACCACGACAGTACTGATTCATGAAGGACCTGGACTACAGACCACTGCAGTACTGACCCATGAAGGACCTGGACTACAAACCACGACAATACTGACCCATGAAGGACCTGGACTACGGACCACTGCAGTACTGACCCATGAAGGACCTGGACTACAAACCATGACAGTACTGACCCATGAAGGACCTGGACTATGGACCACTGCAGTACTGACTCATGAAGGACCTGGACTATGGACCACTGCAGTACTGACTCATGAAGGACCTGGACTATGGACCACTACAGTACTGACCCATGAAGGACCTGGACTATGGACCACTGCAGTACTGACTCATGAAGGTCCTGGACTATGGACCACTGCAGTACTGACTCATGAAGGACCTGGACTACAAACCACGACAGTACTGACCCATGAAGGACCTGGACTATGGACCACTGCAGTACTGACTCATGAAGGACCTGGACTACAAACCACGACAGTACTGACTCATGAAGGACCTGGACTACAAACCACGACAGTACTGACCCATGAAGGACCTGGACTATGGACCACTGCAGTACTGACTCATGAAGGACCTGGACTATGGACCACTGCAGTACTGACTCATGAAGGACCTGGACTATGGACCACTACAGTACTGACCCATGAAGGACCTGGACTATGGACCACTGCAGTACTGACTCATGAAGGTCCTGGACTATGGACCACTGCAGTACTGACTCATGAAGGACCTGGACTACAAACCACGACAGTACTGACCCATGAAGGACCTGGACTATGGACCACTGCAGTACTGACTCATGAAGGACCTGGACTACAAACCACGACAGTACTGACTCATGAAGGACCTGGACTACAAACCACGACAGTACTGACCCATGAAGGACCTGGACTATGGACCACTGCAGTACTGACCCATGAAGGACCTGGACTATGGACCACTGCAGTACTGACCCATGAAGGACCTGGACTATGGACCACTGCAGTACTGACTCATGAAGGACCTGGACTATGGACCACTGCAGTACTGACCCATGAAGGACCTGGACTATGGACCACTGCAGTACTGACTCATGAAGGACCTGGACTATGGACCACTGCAGTACTGACCCATGAAGGACCTGGACTACGGACCACTGCAGTACTGACCCATGAAGGACCTGGACTACAAACCACGACAGTACTGACCCATGAAGGACCTGGACTATGGACCACTGCAGTACTGACTCATGAAGGACCTGGACTATGGACCACTGCAGTACTGACCCATGAAGGACCTGGACTACAAACCACGACAGTACTGACCCATGAAGGACCTGGACTATGGACCACTGCAGTACTGACCCATGAAGGACCTGGACTACGGACCACTGCAGTACTGACCCATGAAGGACCTGGACTACAAACCACGACAATACTGACCCATGAAGGACCTGGACTACGGACCACTGCAGTACTGACCCATGAAGGACCTGGACTACGGACCACTGCAGTACTGACTCATGAAGGACCTGGACTATGGACCACTGCAGTACTGACTCATGAAGGACCTGGACTATGGACCACTGCAGTACTATCTGGACTATCTGCTCAGTTAAATCCAGTGAATGTCTCCTTGAATCCAAACCAAAGGTCAAATATTGCTTGTTTGTCTTTTTTTTGTCCGTTCAGTGTTTTTTTCATCTCACTTTGTTTCATTTCCATGAAATGACGTCTTACAGTTACACTTTACTTCCCGCCTTTTACGGTTGAATTCCAAACACTCCGCTGCCCTCAAGAGAAGAGATAACAGTTTCATTAATATTCCTTATGTTTAAAAAAAAAAAAAAAAAAGTTTAATTATAAATATATGTCATAGTCACTTCTAAAACTGCTTTTGATCAGTTTGCTCTTACAACTTTAAATAAAGCGATTAATGTCGCGGTTGAAAATGTAAAAGGGGTTATTTCTTTTTCCCACTGATGTGAAATAAGTGGACACGTCTGTCTGTTAGATCCACAGTGGGACGCTTCTTATCGTCTGGTAAAGGCTCAAAATGAACATTCCCCGACTGCTAAAGCATATTTATAATTTAAACCAGTGTTAGGCCAGTGTTTTTCATCCTTGGGGTCAGGACCAAGGTTATTGTTGTTCACGAAAACTAACAAATGACGAAAACTAGAATTGAAAACAATATTTTCGTTAACTGAAATAAATAAAAACTATAATTAAAAGAAAAAACGATAAATAATTGAAACTGTATTGTGTGCTTACAAAACTAACTAAAACGGATAAAAATTATGGATAAAATTCCCTTCGTTTTTGTCTTTGTCAGTGTCGGATTGATACGAAATCGATTTATTTCGCTCGAGCAATTTTACCATACCATACCATACCATACCATACCATACCATACCATACCATACCATACCATACCATACCAACTTTATTTATAAAGCACTTTAAGAACTTTACAGCTGGCCAAAGTGCCAGAGAAGTTTAGCTGGAAACATGGAAAATAAAGGTGGGAGAAAGCAGCAGAGTCCTGTATGGGATTTATGTGAATATGACAGCAAAGAAGATAAAAAATACAACCAAACTAAAATTAATACTATAACCAAGCATTTAGAAAAAAAAAAAAGAAAACTATTAAAAACTAACAAACCTGCTCTAAAACTGAATTCAAACTAACTGAATTAGAGGAAAAAAAAAAGTCAAAACTAAATAAAACTAAACTTTGATGAAAAATCCAAAGCTATTAGAACCTTGGTTTGGGACTCCATGTGGGGTCACCTGGAATTTCTAGTAATTGATAAAAATAAAAATAAAACCTTCCTAATGTGTTGAGTTGACAGAGCCAATCCCAAACTGTGAGTGTGAAACTGCAGCACTGTGGTTCTGTTTATCTGTCAAATGTTCATTGTGGTCAGTTTCAGATGCTGCAGCTCTTTCATAATTCATAGTTTGAGTTCTTGTTTGTTCAGTATTAATTGTCAGCCTTGTAAATCCAAGCTGGACTGACTGTACATATCCTGACCAAGGAAAATCAAATTCTCACTTTGTGCAGTAATCTACACCTGAATTTACTGCCTCCGTCCATAATAATATACATTATATAGACTAAATGTCCTCTAAAATTAACCTATATTTGAAACATAGTATAGTAAACTATTACATGATCAAAAACAAATTAATTTTAGCAAAAAATAAAGTCTCCATTTTGAATGTCTGGGGGTTGACAGAAATGTGTGATGTTAAAATGGGGTCAGGAGTAAAAAAAAAAAAGGTTGGAACCATTTGTATAGACTGACTGTGATAGGGGTACAGACCCCCTGGGGCTCAGGACATGGGATTCTGTAGGACTTGGGGGTCAGACCAGGATCCTGTGGTTCTATTGACCCAAAACACCAACTCTGTGGACTTAAAGATATTAGACCATGGTTCATGCTGTGTTTATTTGTCTGTTTTCTGTCCTTCCTTCAACCCTTTTCTAATCCTAACCAGGTGGTTTTCATGCCCAGACCAGAGTCAGACCAGGGTGTTGAAAACAGATGAACCTGAACAACCATCAGGATGGGATGAACAGACTGTGTGTGTCCCAACTGAAACTAAACTCTTTAATCTGGGGTCAGTCTGTGTCCTGGACCGCCCACTGTGTGACAAACACAGACACAGGACCCAAGGTCAGTTTGTCCTTGTGGTGTGGTGGGTGTTTTTCTGGGGGGGGGGGGGGGGGGGGGGGTCACCTGAAATGGAAGTGAACAAGTCTCAACTATACAGTCACAGAAAAAAATATTTGCCCACCCCTTGTTTTCTTCAGTTTCTTGTTCATTTTAATCCTGGTCCAACTAAAGGTCCATTAGTTTGGACAAATATGATAAATATCTCATAGTAGTTTAATTTCAGAGCTGATATCTGTCCATTTAACATGTTTTCTTGATGATAACCCAAATCCCTTCAGTTCTTCCCTCAGTATCTATGTCATTGTACTGACAAAAACAGTGCTGTTATTCATTCCATGTTTTCTTTTCTGTCTGTTTTAGTCACATGACACACACAGGAGTTAGGACTGGATTACATAAACTATTGTTTTGGGTTAGTTTGGATGGAATAAGAGTTTTTTTCTGCAATTATGTTGTAATCAGTAAACTCAGCTGAGTCTGTGTCTGTATGTCAGTCAGTCTGTCTGTCTGTGTCTGTCTGTCTGTGTTTGTCTGTCTGTGTTTGTCTGTGTCTGTCTGTCTGTCTGTCTGTCTGTGTTTGTCTGTCTGTGTATGTGTCTGTCTGTGTCTGTCTCTGTGTCTGTCTGTGTCTGTCTGTTTATCTGTCTGTCTGTCTCTCTGTCTGTCTCTCTGTCTGTCTGTCTGTCTGTCTTTTTCTCAGTGTAACAGGTTCATGGTCTTTCTTTGCATGAAAAAGAAATGACCTCAGTAAAAAAGATAAGCAGTGATATCAGACACAACAAACTCCGCCCCTCTCATGTATTCCACCCAGTATAAGGAAACTGGAAGATTTTAAAAAATCATAAAAAATGTGAACTTTGACCTACCTTTTCCAAAATGTACTCGCATCTATTCTGGTCAGTGGTGATCTATAAACACAATTAGGTCTGAATTCAACCAATAGCTTTACTGCTGAAGTGTAAACAAACAAACAAACAAACAAACAAACAAACAAACAAACAAACAAACAAACTGAACCAACAACACTACCCCTTGGGGGGGGGGGGTTGATAAATAATCATAATAATAGTTTTTCTGTGTTTGCACCAGTGTTTTTTTTCCCTCTAAGACATGGTGCAAATGCAGTTTTATCTCTGCATTTGCTGAGGTCTTATATTTAAAATCCATAATGTTACTTTTAGATTTAACAACTAACTTTTTTTTTTTTTACTTCCAAACTACGACAATGAATCATGAGCTCATAAAAACACTGAATCTTTCCAGATAAACTTTAATAAACTCATCTTCTATAACAGTGTTGAAGGTCAGCGCTAGTTCAGATTCAGTATTTTTATTCTGAAAGTGAAAAACACAAACATAAAACTGAAACATAAATGCACTGTTGGAGTCCATAAGGTTTTACACATTAATTCAAATGCATTCATGCATTTGTCACACACATATTTACAGAGGTCATTCCCCCAAACCAAAGATATAATAGGCCAATTTAATGTTCATATGTTTTTAACCCTTTCATGCATAGTGGTCACTCCAGTGGACAGTTCTTCTCCAGCTGTTCTCTTGTATATTCATGGGTTTGGTTGTTTTAGTTCCTTATCAGACAACACAGTGGACACTTATGCATCATCCCAAACACTGACATTCATACCATTACTGTAACTTTGCTGTTCTTGATAAACCTGATCTACAGTAACATGTTTTAGTGTAAATCAATTGCTAATTGTTATTAGACTGCAATTAACAGTTTTCTGGAAACAAAAAAAGGGTTTTACCTTGTCTGAACAAAAGAAAAAAGAAAAGTATAACTACATAAACAGAAGACAAAATGAACGTCATTAACCTTAAAAAAGGTTTTTTTTTTTTTTTTTTTTTTTGCATATCCTCCTGAAACCCAGCAATTCATTTTGTCCTCTGTAGGGGACAAAAGTTTGACAGTTTTACTTTAAAAACGCTGTGCATTGCAAAGGACATTCCACTAAAAAAAAAAAAAATCAGTCAATCAATAAAAATAATTTTAAAAATGTATCTGAAAAAACTGTTGCATTATGCAGTTTCCAATCAAGACAATTTTTTAAAGTAAAAAAAGCTAAAACTGTCAATTTCCTGGGTCTCAGGAGAATATTATCTTCATGAAATGAGTAATAACTACAGGGTGTCCCATAAGTCTCCATACATAGGAAAAATAAATGTTTCTTGACATAAACCATTTTTATTTATATAATATGCTCTATATGACTGCCATTTTGTTGGGAACACATTTCAATGCGTGTCTGCTGAAGAACTATAAAGAAGAAATATAAAGAAATACATGTTAGAACCATGTATGTATGGAATGTATTATGTCTCCTATGTATGGAGACTTATGGGACACCCTGTGAGAAACGTGAGAAAACTAGCAATTTAGCAATTAGTGGCATTAAAAATGTTTTTATTTCATAGTTTTCACACAGTATATCCCTTTCTAATGATGAGTTTTAAAATAAATGTTTATTTGCTTCAAAACTTAAATGCATGGTGTCCAGCTGAGTGGACATTTTTGTAACTCCACGAAAAAAAGGTTCATTAAAAAAAAAAAAAAAAAAATCAGTTGCATTGTTTTTTTCATGCCTAAAGAGGAACAAAAACACTCAAGAAAAAAATATTGACTAAGGTTCTCATAATTCATGCATGAAAGGGTTAAATAAAACCTAAGGCCGTGCAGGTCATACTAAGGCTTCGTTCACACAGCAGGTCTGATGCAACTCAATAATCTACTGCAGGAGATAACAGGTGGGTTCACACTTTCAGCATGTTTTCCTTTATTTTATCTCTAATTTAATCGGTCTTATTTATGTTATTTCATTGTAATTTCTTCCTCTTTTTTTCTGTCCAGTTTTACTCAGTTCTGGTTCTGTTATTATTTCCATTATAATTATCACCATGGTTGGTATTGTTGGTTTTGTTTATATTTTCTTGTGTTGGTCTTTGCTATCTTCTTCTTCCTTTTTCTCCCCCCTTCAATCCCTCCTTCTCTCCTCCCCCTTTCTTCTTCTCCTCCCCCCTGTTCCTTCATGTCGAAATGTGGTTCAACCGAACTCATAATAAACACAGTAGAATATCAAGGGGAGCTTCATATACTTTATGAAGTTTCCTTTGGTAAAGAAAAATATGTTGAGCACCAAAAGGAGCCAGACTACCATTCTACTGTTAGGATGATGGACAAGACAGGTTAAAATAAAAATAAATAAATAAAATAAACACTGAGCAGAAATTACATGGTCCAAACTGATCCAAACTGGCATGTACTCAGGTTCAGATCAAGGTTATTATCGTTAACGAAAACTAACGAAATGATGAAAACTAGAATTGAAAAAACATTTTCGTTAACTGAAATAAATAAAAACTATCATTAAAAGAAAAAACGATAACTAACTGAAACTGTATTGCGTGTTTACATAACTAATTAAAACATCTAAAAATTATGGATAAAGTTCCCTTAGTTTTCGTCTTTGTCAGTATCGGATTGATATGAAATTGATTTATTTGGCTCTAGCAATTTTAGCTAGCGGCATTGTACGACACTTCACGGTCCGTCACTTGTCGTCACTTCTCATTTAGTCGTCTTCTGGTCCCCACTCTACTTGGAAACATGGAGACTAAAGATGGGTGAAAACAGTAGAATCCTGTCTGGGATTTATTTGAATACAACGGAAATGAAAAATATGAAAAAACTAAAATTTACACTAAAACTAAACTAAAACTAAGCATTTAGAAAAAAAAAAGCAAACTAATAAAAACCAGCAAATCTGCTCTAAAAAGGAATTAAAACTAACTGAATTAGAGAAAAAAAAGTCAAAACTAAATAAAAGTAAACTATAATGAAAAATCCAAAACTATTAAAACCTTGGTTCAGATTCATGCTCTGTTCTCATCTCTAAGTTCACAGCAGGTCTAATGCACTATTTGGATTTTTGGGTGAAATCTGTTTTTTTTTTTTTTTTTGTGTTGGTTCATATTCCACATTAAATGCGACTTCTATCAGTTTTGAGTCTGAACTGAATGTGACCCAGAAGTGACCCACATGCACTAAAGAGGTCCTGATGGAATACGTGACCACGCAGACACACACTGGGTCGGATCTACTAAAGGTTTGCATGTATTAAAACATGTGCAAACTCATTACACAAGCCAAAAAAATGTCCAAACTGATTTACTAACAGTGCACAATAAGCGTTGCGTCTTTCAAAGGTGCAAAATAGCTGGTCTGCATCCAGTTAGAACATTTACCCCAATGAATTTAAAATATGGGAAATTTACATGCAGTTGTGCGTGTGCTGGGAGAAGAAAATGTAAATATATTAATTCAACACACACAAAGTAATTTATCGAACCAGAAAACAATTTTGCTCAAACAAACTGTGTCTATATTTAACACATGTCAGAAAGAGGAGCAAACCGTTTGGATGCATAATTACACACACACGGAAGTGGTTAGGAGACATCGAAATGATGAAACGAGTTGCAGAGAATGCATTTTTCACCCTTGTGTGAACATTTTTGGAGTGAAAGAGGAAAAAATAAATGAGATGTAATCCTCCCCCCCCCAACACACACACACTTTACAGACAGGACTCTTTTCCACTCCTGATGATTGTGATTAAAAATACGCACCAACATTTGGCTACAGTGTGACTAAATTACTAAATTATATACGCCTAACAGTCATTCAATCCAGTGTCTGGCTCATTCCAGTCACTGTTCCCATTAGTGCTGGTGTATCCCACAGCAGTTTAGTGCATGCAAACCCCACAACCGCGGCCCGAAAAAATGATATTAATATTCATCTACCTATAAAAATATAATAAATCAGGACAATGGAGGTTTTTTTCAACTTTTGCTCAATGTTTAGACCCTAATGTTAATACAAGTATATCAAAAGTGTATTTTAGTGCAAACTTTAATGTTCAAACATGATTTTTAATCTTTGTGGGGTGAAATATACGCTATTAAAAATCTCCGACACGAACAATTAATTTATGCATATCATCGTCAATCCAGCCGGAAAATAAAAGGTGAGGATAAAAAAATTCTAATTTCTCTTTTAGTTTGTTCCAGTTTACTCAGGCATAGTAATAGATACAATATTTTAGACAATGGGAATAGATTCTGTGAGGTCTGTAAATGTCCACAGACACCAAGAACATCCATAAGAACCTTAATATTGTGAAGTCATTCTTCATTTACTTTGGGTATGTCTTTTTAGGCGTTTTTCCCCTGAAAATATGGTCAGGGTTAAACAGGTTAAATAGGGCGGTCTGCAAGACTTTGCACTTGTTGACATTTGCACAAAAAATCTGAGTAAATCATCCACAAACCGAAGTTCACCCCCACACGCAAAATTCTAGATTGCGTACACAAGTTAGTACATGCAAAATGGGATCTTATGCCGCGTTTCCACTACATGGAACCAGTTCAGCTCAGCTCGGCTCGGCTATTCCTGGAGACTGTTTCCATTACAGGATACTACTGACTTTACAGTACCTGGTCGTCATAGCGATGTGGCGCATTATTTCCGTGTCGTCTGCTCAGAGAGTTGCTGAAAACTCGCTTGTTGCGTGTTGTCTCGTCTGAATTTTCACGTCGGCCACCAAAGACTGAATCTCCTGGACTTCATGGTGTAGTTTTGGGCTGTTATCATGTGGATTAATGTACCGCTATATTTACTGTCCACTTCCACATCTGTTTTTTATAAAACGGCGGGTCACAGAGAAAACTGTCTGACCAATCAGTGGTCTGCAGTGTTTATACGTCACGGTTTAGCATCGCTTAGAACCTTGGCGGAGGTGTTACCAAAAAACTAGTACCAGGTACCAGATTCCAGGTCCTTTTTCGGAATGGAAACGCAAAAAGGCCGAGCCGAGTCGAGCTGATACCACACAGTGGAAACGTGGCATAAGTAGATCCGGCCCTCATATCAAACATAAATGTCCTTCAAATGTTACCAAAGCTTCAACAAGATGATTGACAATGAAACTATTATATGAATGTTTTTATTGTGTTTTATATTTCAGCATTAATTCTATTTATTTATTTTATATAAATAAATAGTTCGAATCCCGCTCTGTCCTAGTCAGTCCGTTGTGTCCTTGGGCAAGACACTTCACCCTCCTTGCCTCCAGTGCTACCCACACTGGTGTATGAATGTTCGGTGGTGGTCAGAGGGGCCGTAGGCGCAAAATGGCAGCCACGCTTCTGTCAGTCTGCCCCAGGGCAGCTGTGGCTACAGATGTAGTTTACCACCACCAGAGGGAGAATGTGAGCGCGAATGAATAATGGGTCAATAATGTAAAGCGCTTTGGGTGTCTAGAAAGGCACTATATAAAATCCAATCCATTATTATTATTATTATTATTATTATTATTATTATTATTATTATTATTATTATTATTATTATTATATTCAGTACATGAGGACTTATTTAATGGATTTATTCCTAAACATTTCCAGTACCCCCTGGGCTTCTTCCAAGTACCCCTGGAGGTACAGGTACCCCACTGTGGGAACCCCTGGTCTACAGAGTACAAAAGTGCATTTCTGAGTCTCAGGAGGACATAAAGGAAATGTCCATAACAGTATTAAATCATGTGTGGCTCCTAAAAAGTAAGTTTCCGACTCCAAAGCTTGTTCTGCAGTTGAGGCAGAATAATTACATGAGCTGAACCACATCAGAACTTAAGCCCTGTGGTAATTAAAGATTTGGGGGATGAAACAAAATTTATAGGATCATTTCCAGACCTCTGTAAAAAAAAAGAAAAAAAAAAAGAAAAAAAAGAAAAAAACATTAATGCAGCACTCCTCATGGATCCAAAACATGTCTTGTTCTTCCAGTGCTGGAGGTTCCACCACATGAGTGGAAGTGGAACAGTGGAGGTCTGAATACCTGTCCACTACGGTACAGACTGTAGGTAAATGTGTCCATATATGACCTGGATCTGATCTGGATCTGACAGTCTGAACAGCACTAAATCTGGCCCAGACCACTTTCATATGTGGTCCTAAATCTGACCCAGACCACTTTCATATGTGGTCCTAAAGCTGACCCGGACCACTTTCATATGTGGTCCTAAAGCTGACCCGGACCACTTTCATATGTAGTCCTAAATCTGACCCGGACCACTTTCATACGTGGTCCTAAAGCTGACCCGGACCACTTTCATATGTGGTCCTAAAGCTGACCCGGACCACTTTCATATGTAGTCCTAAATCTGACCCAGACCACTTTCATATGTGGTCCTAAAGCTGACCCGGACCACTTTCATATGTAGTCCTAAATCTGACCCGGACCACTTTCATATGTGGTCCTAAAGCTGACCCGGACCACTTTCATATGTGGTCCTAAAGCTGACCCGGACCACTTTCATATGTAGTCCTAAATCTGACCCAGACCACTTTCATATGTGGTCCTAAATCTGACCCGAACCACTTTTATATGTGATCCTAAATCTGACCCGGTCCTAAATCTGACCCAGACCACTTTCATATGCAGTCCTAAACCTGACCCAGACCACTTTCACATGTGGTCCTAAACCTGACCCAGACCACTTTCATATGCGGTCCTAAACCTGACCCCGACCACTTTCACATGTGGTCCTAAAACTGACCCGGACCACTTTCATATGCGGTCCTAAACCTGACCCAGACCACTTTCACATGTGGTCCTAAACCTGACCCGGACCACTTTCATATGCGGTCCTAAAACTGACCCGGACCACTTTCATATGCGGTCCTAAACCTGACCCCGACCACTTTCACATGTGGTCCTAAAACTGACCCGGACCACTTTTATATGTGGTCCTAAAACTGACCCAGACCACTTTCACATGTGGTCCTAAAACTGACCCAGACCACTTTCATATGCGGTCCTAAACCTGACCCAGACCACTTTCACATGTGGTCCTAAACCTGACCCAGACCACTTTCATATGCGGTCCTAAAACTGACCCGGACCACTTTCATATGCGGTCCTAAACCTGACCCCGACCACTTTCACATGTGGTCCTAAAACTGACCCGGACCACTTTTATATGTGGTCCTAAAACTGACCCAGACCACTTTCACATGTGGTCCTAAAACTGACCCAGACCTAGACCACTTTCCAATGTGGTCCTAAATCTGATCCGTATCTGATATTTTCCAATGTGACTTCAGTCTGAACGTCCAGGTCGCATTTATCCGACCTTTACGTCATTGAAATGCGACAAACGTCCCAGTTGTTCGTCCCAGGAGGAGGAGCGGAGGAAAACCATATTTCCTTCTGTAAACACAGTGTGTGTCTGCGTGGTCACATATTCCATCAGGACCTCTTTAGTGCATGTGGGTCATTTCAGGGTCACATTCAGTTCAGACTCAAAACTGATAGAAGTCACATTTAATGTGGAATATGAACCAACACACAAAAAAATCTGATTTCACCCAAAAAAAAGGAATAATGCATTAGACCTGCTGTGAACGAAGTCTTAGGGGGAGTTTTCTTTTTTCTTTTTTTTCTCTTTCTTTTTTTAAGTGGTAGTTTTCTGCCTCAAACCCTCAGACTGACTGGAGGTGGAGGTTCATCAGACACTTTCTTTCCTCCTCTAACATCTTCATGGACAGTGTTTTAAACCCTTCATCCGTGTCAGTGGACCCTCTTGGAGTTGTGTTTCCTTCAGACCCTGCAGAGGCACCAGGGCCTGGAAACGTCACAGCACATTAGTGTAACACAGGGCTGTCAAAGTCAGTTTAGTTTACACACATCCAACCCAAGGTTATTATCGTAAACAAAAACTAACGAAATGACAAAAACTAGAATTGTAAAAAAATTTTCATTAACTGAAATAAATAAAAACTACAATTAAACGAAAAAATGATAACTAACTGAAACTGTATTGTGTGTTTACAAAACTAACTAAAATAAAAAATTATGGATAAAATTCCCTTCATTTTTGTCTTTGTCAATGTCGGATTAACCCTTTCATGCATAGTGGTCACTACGGTGGACAGCTATTCTACAGCTGTTCTCTTGTATATTCATGGATTTTGTTCTTTTTGTTGTTGGTTTTTTTTTTTTTTTTTTGCACATATATATATTTAAAGTTTTAAGACACTACATGTCTTTTCTGACATGAATTGGTAACATTATGTAGATCTCTCCTGAGCATAAACCCCCAGAATCACAAGCCCTCCCCATAGTTTTCACGCAATTTATCAGTAAATACATGTTTCTGTGCGTCAAAAATTAACCGTGTGGTGTCCAGCTGAGTGGACATTTTTGCACCTTCATGAAAAATAGGTTCATAAGATTTTTTTTTTTTTCATTATTATTATTTTTTTATGTACTTTAAAAAAAAAAAAAAAAAAAAAAAAAAAATTTAATAATTTTTATTTTATTTATTTATTTTTATTTATTTTTCAGAAGAAAATTTTCCAATTGCATTGTTTTTTTCGTGCCTAAAGAGGAATAAAATCATTCAGGAAAAAATTTTGATTAAGGTTCTTGAATTGATTTATTTCACTTGAGCAATTTTAGCTAGCGGCACTGTACGACACTTTACGGTCCGTCACTTCTGGTCACTTGTCGTTTAGAGTCGTCTTCTGATCCCCACTCTACCTGGAAACATGGAGACTAAAGTTGGGAGAAAGCAGCAGAGTCCTGTCTGGGATTTATTTGAATACGACAGTGAAGAAGATGAAAGATCCGACAAAACTAAAACTAATACTAGAACTAAACTAAAACTAAGCGTTTAGAAGGAAACGAAAACTAATAAAAACAAGCAAACCTGCTCTAAAAACGAATTAAAACTAACTGAATTAGAGAAAAAAAAAAGTCAAAACTAACTAAAACTAAACTATAATGAAAAATCCAAAACTATTAAAACCTTGATCCAACCCAATCTGATCTGAACTGGGCCGAACCAGTCCAATAAAAACACTATAATACATAAATAATGTTAACTCCAAACTTTATATTTATAACTTCTATGCTCTACAGTGAAAAAAAATTAAATTATATCATGAAAATGTTTATATCTAAAAACTATCCTTAAAAAAAAAAAAGTAGATAACATGAACTAACTAGAATTTCCAAAGAAAAATATTCTGCTTCAGTTTATCATTTCTACATGTTTATTCTAACGTACAGATACAGTGGGTCTAAAAACACACAACATTTAATAACAGACTGAATAATGCACTGACTTCTATTAACCCTTTCATGTGTAGTGGTCACTACAGTGGACAGATTTTCTACAATGTCATTTAACCTGAACTTCTATAACAGTACCTGCATAATATCTGCATGAGTGAATATAAAGGCAAGGAAATAAAATGTTATGAATATTGAATCCATAAAGACCCAGCGCTTCTTTGATGACAGTTCCCAAATGATTTTTTTTCTGTCTATTTAACCTTTTTTAAGTATTTGTCCACTTTTATTATTATATTACACTGGGTTACAAAAAAATGTTTTTTGCAAGTTGTGTACGTTTTTTCAACTGAATTAGGACCATTTCACACCGCTAAATCCAAAAATGACATCTGTTTTTCTCAACCAGGTCAGGTTTTTTTGCTAATTTGATTTTGAAAAATTTGATCTTCTCACAAAATTGATTACATTTTTGTGACTTTATCAGTTGATTTTTTATATAGTTCTCACCCAAAATAGGTTTTAAGAGAAAAAAAATCATTTTCTAACAGGATGTATTTATTATTTATTATGTATTCACCGCAGATGTAGCAGAATACGTCAGGCTTATTTTTGCCAGATCTTCTAGTCGAAGCCATTTCATTCACCTGTAATATTAAAAAAACCATTAATCATAAATTGACAAAAGTAAAATCTTCAGAACTCGTTTATTGCAAGAAATATGAAAGAATTTTGTATCATATGATGTGAAAATGCCCATAAATGTAAGCAAAAATGTTAAAAAGCCAATATGTAGCATAGTTCAGAAAGTTGACCTGATTGAGCAAAATGAATGTGATTTTTGGATTCAGCACACCAAAATTATCCTAAATCAGCTCAAAAAACTTCAACAATAAATTTGTTGTTGACCAGTGTTATCCTCTGTATTTAGCGTTTTTTCAGTGTAGAGCAGGTATTGTCGTATATTTATTCTGTCGATCATGTTGATGTTCGTTACAGCTCAGAGTAAATTCAAAGGTTATTAAATCAGAAACAGCGAAAACAGGAAAAAAATGTGACTTTTTCAGCAAATTTATCATTAATCAAGTGTCTCCATCCACTGTCATTGATCCAACTCCATGGGTTTTACTGGGGAATCAATGTTGTAAAAGATAACGGTGTTTCCATGGTAACTACAGAGCCTCTGATTGTCCGAATGGGTCATATCTGATGACCTTGAAAAGATGAAGAACTGTATTTTACACCAGTTATTTTACATTTTCATGGAGTTAAAAAAAAATGTCCAGCTGAGTGGACTCCATGAAAAATAGATTCATAAAAAAAATTTCAATTGCATAGTTTTTTTCATGCCTTAAGAGGAATAAAATCACTCAAGAAAAAAAATTGACTAAGGTTCTCATAATTCATGCATGAAAGGGTTAAATATGGAAACTGAGAACGGCCGTGGATTTACATATTATTTTATGGTTGTTGTTTTAAAATAACAAAGATCATTTTCTTGTGAAAACAGATGCATTTATTTTGTTCTTTCATAATAGAGAACTATATACATACACCTCCACCTCAGCCTGATGTGCTGTTCAGAGCAGAACATACATTCAACAACAACTGACCAGTAACAGACAGGAAGTACGAGAAAACCATCTGTGTTATCTGGAGAAAACCGATTAACCTCAGATCAGCTGAAACATTCAGTTTATTTAAATCCAGGTTAAATCCCCGCCTGTTATCAGCTGCATTTGCATAGAGTTTATATTCATCAGTTCAGATCTGCACTGTTTCTATTAAGATTAAAGTTTTTTACCTGTTTATCTGTTTATTTGTTTGTTTGTTTTGTTTTTTTTTTATACTTTTTATTGCTTCCCCTGCATCCCACTGTAATGTTTTTGTGTTTTATGTAAACCACCTGGAATTGTCTTGTACATGAAATGTGCTGTATAAATGAACCTGCCTTGCCTTAATTAATTCGTCATCTCGAGATAACAACAATAAAATAATATGTAAATCCACGGCTGTTCTCAGCTTCTGTACTAAAGACATTTCAGATTGTTCATATTTGTTCAGGTTACTCATATTTATTGTAAAAGGACTGTTTGTAAATGTAAACATTTTCATGTAATTTTACTTTTTTACACTAAAACAAAGAGAAAAAAAATGTGCAGTTGTCATTATTTGTAGGTTACACTGTAAAAAAAAAATCTAATTTAACATAATTTTCACTGTTTATTTTACAGATTTTTCCTGTATTTTTAAAATACAGGAAAATATCAATGAAATGACAAAAATAGACTGTGATTTTACACGTCAAATTTAAAATAACACAAAAAAACTGTAACTGAAGAACCAAAAAATTTAAATTTTTTGAAAGAATTTTAATTTTTTTAACAGAGAAATGCAGTTAAAATATATTTGCAAATGTATCAAAATTTCACAAATATTTCTTTTCTATTTATGAGATTAAACTGTTGATTTAAAGTTTAATACTGTAAAAAAAAAAAAATAAATAAAACGAGAAAAAATTACTGACAATTAACTGTAAAAGAAATATTTGTTCTGTAAGTTTAATAAGACTCATTCAGTTTTTGCACACCCAAAGTTGGCGTTTTAGGAAAAATATCCATGTTTACCCAATAATCAGCACATTCAAGCACAATTTTCCCATATTTTCTTTTTACCCATGGGTTTTGGAATAGGGGCCTCTCTGTCCACACCCCCGTCACTGTGCCCCGGCCGGTTTCCCATTTTTACACTTAGAACGTCTTCTAAGTGGTTTTTGTTCCTTGGCGAACAAAATACTAAAAAACCCTGATTTTTCTTTTCAGTTGTCAGCGAAAAAATCACCTAAAACGCTTTCAAGTTTGTTATAAACTTTACTCTACTGTATTTACATACAGTAGCAACCTTATACAATTTTTCTTTTTGGTTGAAGGCAGGCGAAAAAATCTCCCAAAAACGCCTGTACTCTATTGCATTTGCATACACTAGCAACCTTATACGATTTTCTTTTTGGTTGAAGGCGAAAAAATCTCCCAAAAACGCCTGTACTCTATTGCATTTGCATACAATAGCAACCCAACTCAGGTTTATATATATATATATATATATATATATATATATATATATATATATATATATTTTATCCTTTTTTTCCCTTTTTTTTTCTTTTTTTCTTTTTTCCCTATATAAACCTGAATTGTATACCACTGTTACAGTGGTCACCAGTGACGTGAGTTTGGAACACAGAGAGTAAAAGGCCCAACACCCCAAACTGTAACTTTCTCACCGTGTGTGGCGTTGAACTCAGTTCTGATTCCAGTGGTGAGACGGGCGGGGCTCGGGGCCGGTCCCCCGTCTGCGGTGTCGTTTTACCACGGGGCTACAGCCACTTTTTGGCCCGTAGGATGATCAGTCCACCAACCTCCGTTCCCCGCCCGACAGCACACATGGAATCCTGCCGACAACGCCAATTTGTTATGGAAATGTTCAACTGATAACAAACACACACAAAGAGGAGGAGAGAAAGTTAGAGTTAAAATAAATAAATGCATTTATTGAGAAGTCAATCACAGAGAAACTCTGTAAGTGAAGTCTGATTAAACAAGAGAAAACTAAAGATTATATAGAACCAAATCCAACCCCCTCAAACTATGATGTCATTCCTTACGTACATCGTACCACCCCATACTACTCCTTCTCTGCTCCGTGAAGAGGTCATGATGACCTCTCCACTCTAACCTTGCTTGGATCCAATCTGGAGTGCAGGCGCCATCCTCTATCTACACATTCAGACATTTAGGTGTTTGGGTTTTAACTCAAGGCAAGAACTCCGTTCCTGGGTTGGGGGTGTTACAGAGTGGTAAACATCACACATAATGATAAAATATAAAAAGTAAATTTTTCCACCACAGTTGTTTGTTAATTGACAAATATCTTGTGTAATTACGGAAGGTTTCACAACAAAAATGTTGAATAAATGTGTTTTTGTGAATGTATAACATGTATAAGCACTGATTAACTGTCCAAATACAGTCTTTTCTTTCCGTACATAACCGAAATTCCTAATTCCCTACATAACCATTCCATTCTTCAAAACTCTTGCCATAAGTCATAGTTATACTTAAAAAATAAAAAATGCATCCATAGTTTATCAAAATAGACACCTTAAAGAACATCTCAGCAAATTTTCATAGTTAGGAGACACTTGCAACTGCACTTTTAAAATGTTTAGAAAAAAAGGAAAATTTAGATGTTAATTTTTGTTCCCTACATAACCATGCAGTTTTTCAAATTTTTATGGCAAAAGATGGCACTATATCTTTTGTTTCTTTTTATGAGCTTCACGTACTAGTTAATACCTTTAAAATGATGTATTATTCATGTCTCTGTCTCAAATACTTTTTGAATTACAGTACAAAATGTAGATGGGCACTCCCTACATAACCGCGTGACTTAACCCATATATATATATATATATATATATATATATATATATATATATATATATATATACACACACACACACACACACACACACACACACACATATATATATACATACATATATACATATATATATATATATATATATATATATATATATATATATATATTTATTTATTTATATTTATATATATATGTAATTTGATTGTTTTAATACATGAAAATATTCTTTATTAAACATTAAAAAGTCAAAAAAAATATGCAAAATCTCATGTAAAGTTAGGGCAAAAAACTGTATTTTAATTCTGGAAAATTACCGTATTTTTCTGAGATGGTTATCTTCCTTTATTTAACAGTATTTTTTCGGCACCCCTGCTGCCGGAATATTACCGTTCTTTTACCAGTTTTTTTTTTTTTTTTTTTACAGTGTATTTTGGTGGTATTTTAGTGTCTGAGCCACGTGAGATTGAATTGAAAGGTGAATTAAAATGAATGTTAGTATTTTCCAGATTCACCCCAGGGCCTGTATTGGACCCTTTAGTGTTCTGGTTTTGTCCTGGGGGCCATATGTTTGACACCTGTGGGTTCACAGATCTGACAGTTGAATTTCATTGTGCTCTGACTATTTAACCCTTTCATGCATGAATTATGAGAGCCTTAATCTAGATTTTTTTTTCCCCAATTGTTTTTATTCCGGCTGGAGGGGGTCCGGTTTGGGGACCACAGGATTTCGTCTCAGCTTTTTGCAGATGACGTTGTCCTGTTGGCCTCATCGAACCTGGACCTTCAGCGTGCCCTGGGGTGGTTTGCAGCCGAGTGTGAAGCGAGTGGAATGAGGATCAGCACCTCCAAATCCGAGGCCATGGTTCTCGACCGGAAAAAGGTGGTTTGCCCTCTCCGGGTCGGCGGAGAGTCTTTGCCCCCAAGTGGAGGAGTTTAAGTATCTTGGGTCAATCTACGTTCCTACCCTCACCTATGGTCATGAGCTTTGGGTCATGACCGAAAGGACAAGATCCCGGATACAAGCGGTCGAAATGAGTTTCCTCTGCAGGGTGGCTGGGCGCACCCTTAGGGATAGGGGGAGGAGCTCAGTCACCAGGGAGGAGCTCGGAGTAGAGCCGCTGCTCCTCCACATCGAGAGGGGCCAGCTGAGGTGGCTCGGGCATCTGTTTCGGATGCCTCCTGGACGCCTCCCTGGGGAGGTGTTCCAGGCATGTCCCACCGGGAGGAGACCTCGGGGAAGACCCAGGGTACGTTGGAGAGACTATGTCTCTCAGCTGGCCTGAGAACACCTTGGGGTCCCCCCTGAAGAGCTGGAGGAGGAGTCTGGGGAGAGGGAAGTCTGGGCATCCCTGCTTAGACTGTTACCCCCGTGACCCGGCCCCGGATAAGCGGTGGATAATGGATGGATGGATGGATGGATGGATGTTTTTATTCCTCTAGGCATGGGGGAAAAAAAATACGATTGAAAATTTTTTTTGAACCTATTTTTCATGGAGTTGCAAAAATGTCCATTTTTGAATTAAAGAAACATGCATTTACTGTCATACTGTGTAAAATATATGAAATAAAAAAGATTTTAATGCTGCTAATCTGATGTTTTCTCACATTTTAACATACTCTAATACTTGTCATTACTCACTTCATGGAGATAATATGCAAAAAAAAAAACAAAAAAAAAAACTTTTTGGTTTTAAAAAAAAAAACCCAAACCAAACTGTTAATTGCAGTCTAATAACAATAACAAGGTCAAGGTTTATTTATATAGCACACTTAAAAGCAGACACTACTGTTCCAAAGTGCTGTATATAATGTATATAATAATGAAACAGAATAGGAGTAAAAGACAATAAATAGAATAAAACAATACTGACACATAGTTCATGCATTAAAAACAAGCAATTCATTTACACTCAAACATGTTGGTGCAGATCAGGTTTATCAAAAACAGTAACAGTATGAATGTCAGTGTATGGGATGGTGCATGAGCGTCCACTATGTTGGCAGATATGGAACTAAAACAACAAAACCCAGGAATATACAAGAGAACAGCTGTGGAATAACTGTCCACTGGAGTGACCACTATGCATGAAAGGGTTAATACCTTTCATTTGGTAGGAAACCGTATGAAAACACTACAGTGTCTGATCAGCTGCGTCTTCTGCGTCTCCTCTGAAAACACAACCCACTGTTTCTGTTTGACTATTGTTGTAATTCTTGCTTTTCAGGAGCCGACCTTTTAATTAAATTTATGCCGTCATTGCAGATAGAGGCGTTTCAATGTCAAATGTGCGGCTCAAAGGACGGACAGGCAGCCACTTCAACCTACAGACAGAAGACGGAGGAGGGCAAATGGAATCCCCTCTGCATAAAAGACCTGGACACATCCAATCTGATCACACTTATCTGTCTGTTGTCGTCTGCTTGGCTTCGTTCCAAACCGCCACCAGCTGTGTTTGCTCAATTTGAAGAGCATTTGGAAAAACACTGCCCTCAGTCTCAACAAGCCCAACCATTAGCAGGGAATCTTTGACGTGGATCAGATCTGTCAAACTGGTTTAGTTCAGGGTCCACATCTATGGAAGTAAATCTGTCTCATCAGATTTTGAATAATAAAAGCCACTGAATTTCTTGCACTGATTTTTTTTGCACTGAAATTAATTATCTGAATTTTTTTTGCACTGAAATTAAGTATCTGATTTTTTTTTTTTTTTTTGCACTGAAATTAAATATCTGAATTTTTGTCTCTGAATTCAACTATGTTCATACATTTAGAATAAAAAAAAATCAGACGCAAAAAATTCAGACGCAAAAGATTCAGATCACACATCACCAAGGATAAGCAATCGATTCTATGTTAAGTCGAAATGACAGCTAGCCAATCAAGTTACGTTAGGTTGGTCATGTGACACCGATGCAGACGGTCAGCGCAGATGTATGATCAGATTTTTTTGCATCTGAATTTTTTGCGTTTGAATTTTTTGCATCTGAATTTTTTGCATCTGAATTTTTTTATTCTAAATTTATGAACATAGTTGAATTCAGAGACAAAAAATTAGATGCTTACTTTCAGTGCAAAAAAAAATTTCAGATACTTAACTTCAGTGCAAAAAAATTCAGTGCTAGAAATTCAATGGCTTTTATAATTCAAAATCTGATGAGACAGATTCACTTCCATACACATCCTGATCTGAAGTAAAATAAGAATAACTTAAATAAGGTCAACTCCAAACGTCTCACTGGAACTCATTTATGTCATTTCTACGGCAAAAAATGACAGTCAATTTACAAGGTGTAACTATATATTGCAATGCATTATGGGTAAAACATATTTACATTTTCTTCAAGCATTTGTTCCCAGTATCACATTATAAAATGACAGACAAGGTTATAATGGTTTTGGATTTTTCATTATAGCTTAGTTTTATTTAGTTTTGACTTTTTTTTCTCTAATTCAGTTAGTTTGAATTAGTTTTTAGAGCAGGTTTGCTAGTTTTTATTAGTTTTGATTTTTAATAAATCCCGTACAGGACTCTGCTGCTTTCTCCCAACTTTAATCTCTATGTTTCCAGGTAGAGTGGGGACCAGAAGACGACTCTAAATGAAAAGTGACAAGAAGTGACGGACGATGAAGTGACGTATGACGCCAGCAGCTAAAAATTGCTCAAGTGAAATAAATCGATTTCATATTAACCCTTTCATGCATGAATTATGAGAACCTTAATCAAATTTTTTTCCTGAAGTGTGACGTTGACAAAAACGAAAACAAAGGGAATTTTATCCATAATTTCTATATGTTTTAGTTAGTTTTGTAAGCACACAATACAGTGTCAGTTAGTTATGTTTTTTTTTTCTTCTTTTAATTATAGTTTTTATTTATTTCTGTTAACGAAAAATGTTTTCTCAATTCTAGTTTTCGTCATTTTGTTAGTTTTCATTCATCTTCTCCAACACTGATTCCCCAGTAAAACCCATGCAGTTGGATCAATGACAGTGGATGGACACACTGGGTTTATGTTCAGTTAATGACAGATTGGACTGAAAAAGACACTTTTCTTCAGTTTTGGCTGTTTTGATAGAATAACCTTTGAATTTCTGAGTTTTCATGAACATCTGTATTCAATATATTAAATGAAAATGGTGAAAATACATGATTTACAGTGAAAATGGAAAATACAGAGGATAATATATAATAAATGATGATAAATCACTTTTAAAAGGTTAGATAGAAAAATTAATTTGGAAACTAACACAACAGTAACTCTGGTTCTTTACGGGTTAATATCTTCAGTGTAATTTTTTCATTGCACAGATTCATCCCTTGGGCCACAGTGGACCCTTTGGCGGGCCGGCTTTGGCCTGTGGACCATATGTTTGACACCTGTGACATAGATTATGGCCTTTTAGTTAATGAGGGTGAAAACTGTCAAATGAACCAAAAGACGTGGAAGACAAACATTAAAACAGAACCATTCCTCTATATAAACATATGGTCTGGTGTCGGTATAAAGGTCCTAACACTGATGTTACATTAATATTCTGTCTTAAATGTTAATGTGTGCTGGTTGTTCCTCAAACGTTATTACGTTCAATTATTTGATGATAAGAACGGGGGTGGGATTGAATAAGTTTTTCTTCTTCCCACTCCTTTTCAAGTATAAATGAATAATTTTGGAATTTTGAATTTGCATTTATTCTGTAAATGCTCGAAATAAACGAACAAATGAATGAAATTGTACCAGTGTTTTGTAATCTACAACAGATTCAGCAGAGGTTCAGTTCACAGATGATCATATTTAAAACTGTCCTTCACCACAGCTCCTTTTTCAATGTCATACAATCTGTCCTTTTCAATTTCAGGCCTCCTCCTTCTGCTTTGTCTTTCTATTTTTGTTCCTTTATTTTTATTGTTGTTTTGAACTCTAATCCAATCATCAGGGACATTTGGGAAACACAGACCATTAAAAACCTTTGTGACAAACAGTTGTTTTTACTGATGTGACGTTGACATGAAAATGGTCCATTTTCCTGTTTATCTGACACTGTTCTTCTTCAGTCCTCCATCTGTGGGTCAGAATCTCCATTTCAGATATTCCATTCACAATTCATAGCCCGTCATTAATTGTAGATGGTTCTAATCTGCACCATTTTTTGCCTTTATACAGGCTGCTCATAGTATTTTAAACAAATATTTATCATTTTTAATTACATTATTACCAATAATACATCTGAAATGCATCACCAAACATTTTTTAGGAATTGCATAACCCAGTATCTGAACAATTGTTGAAAATACACTAGGGGTGCACGATATTGGAAAAAAAAGGACATTGCAATTTTTAGCTTACCGACCGACAGGCCGTAAGCTATTGTTGTCATGCAGCATCTGTCATCGTCGTCTGTCGTCGTCTGTCGTCGTCTGTCGTCGTCTGTCGTCGTCTGTCGTCGTCTGTCGTCGTCTGTCGTCCGTTACGAAACTTTCAATCGTCTTCTTCTCCGAAACTACAATTCCGATTGACTTCAAACTTGGTATACAGCTTCTTTATGATGATGTCAACGAAAGTTAGTGAAATTATTTTGATCCGGATCTGATTCTGGATTTGGTGCAACTTTGAAAAATTTCCCCATTATAAGAAATAGGAAGTGGATTGATCCAATAAATCAGAAAGTATCAATGATATCAAATTGGAATTTGAATTTTTTACCGATCTGATTGGAATATGACCAAAACATGGACTATTTCTGTAATATAATAAATACACAGAACTGGGTGATAATAAATGGCATCTGGACACATTTCCCAAAGCTTTTAATTTGGCCTACAGGGCCATTGGTCCTATTTTTTTAACCCTGAGATACATACTGCGATATGAAAAAATAGGACCAATGGCAGAAAAACCAGGTGTAGATTACCGCACAAAGGGAGAATTTGATTTTCCTTGGTCAGGATATGTACAGTCAGTCCAGTTCTTATTTACAAGGCTGACAATTAATGCTGAACAAACAAGAACTCAAACTGTGAATTATGAAATAGCTGCAGCATCTGAAACCGACCACAATGAACATTTGACAGATAAACAGAACCACAGTGCTTCAGTTTCACAACCACAGTTTGTCATGTCTTTTATGGACTGAGATCGTCTCTGTCAACTCACCATATATTTTTTATTAGTAATTTAAAAAAAAATTTATTTTATCAATTACTACAAATTTCAGGTGACCCCATTTGAATTCCATGCGACCCCACGTGGGGTCCTGACCCCAAGGTTGAAAAACACTGCTGTAGATGGTTCTAATCTGCACCATTTTTTGCCTTTTTACAGGCTGCTAATAGTGTTTTAAACAAATATTTATCATTTTTAATTACATTATTACCAATAATACATCTGAAATACATCACCAAACATATTTTAGGAACTGCATAACCCCGTATCTGAACAATTGTTGAATATTCATTAGGGCTGCACGATATTGGAAAAAACTGGCATTGCGATTTTTTTTAACTCTGCGATATATATTGCGATATGAAAAAATCCTCAGGAGGATATAATCTGAGTGTGGTGCTGACGTAAATGGTCAAACACATCAGTTGTGTTTCCTCTGGTTGTGTCGACACAGAACACATGTTTCAGTTTCATCCTTCTGTAGCTGAAATAATTCCAGATAACTGACCGTGCTTTTCTTTTTGGCACCAAGTCTTCGTTTTCGGTGATTTTCTCTTGTTTGTTGCTCATTTTTCGGTGTTGTTACCAGTGACTCACTCCAAACTGATTAAGAACGACTGTGATTGGTGGATGTCTGTGTGCGTGTGTGTCAGGTACCCAGGTTGAATACGTTCAGTTCATTTCCCTCCTACGTTGCAGGATCTGCGATGTGACTATTACGCACACGTACATTGTGACGACGATGCTCAAAGGATATATTGTGCAGCTCTAATATACATGATCCTAAAATGATGTAAGCTCAAATGACATGTGCATGGTTTACACTGACACCTCCACATTCTCTCTGGACACATATTCAGCTGTAATTTTAGGACTTATGACAAATCCAATTCTATTTTTCCAGTAATGTTCATTCCATCTGCTTTGTCCTTCATTATCTTTAACACACATGACTGGAGGATTTGAAATCAGGTGGATTCTCACAGGTGTCATGAATTGAAAGGGTTCAGGTACTGAGTGAATGAACCATATGGAAGGAAATGGAAAAAGGAATGACGTAGAAGAACAGTGGACAGATTACAGACACTCCCATGGAATATTATAGACTTCTCATATAAAAAAAGAGGGAGAAAAAGTGTATGTGGGGTGTCAGTTGGTATATGTATGTGTGTGTGTGCAGACATGTATGCGTATTAGTCTCATTGCATATGCATTTGTTATTGTAAACATATGTGTTGGTGTATATTTATATGTGTGAGTGTATATACAGATACTTTATTTTTATCCATCATTGTGAGCATGAGTGGGTGTATATATGGGTGGGGAAATATATGTATTATTAAGTACACTGTAAAAAAAAAAATCTGTAATTTAACATAATTTTCACTGTTTATTTTACAGATTTTTTCTGTATTTTTAAGATACAAGAAAATATCAATGAAATGACAAAAATAGACAGTGATTTTACACGTCAAATGTAAAATAACACGAAAAAATTGTAACTGAATAACCAACAAATTTCCATTTTTTAAAAGAAATTTTTTTCTTTTTTCACAGAAAAATACAGTTAAAATACATTTGCAAATGTATCTTAATTTCACAAATATTTATTTTCTCTTTATGAGATTAAACTGTTAATTCAAAGTTTAATACTGTAAAAAAAAAAAAAAAAAACGAGATAAAATTACTGACAATTAACCATAAAAGAAGTATTTGTTCTATAAGTTTAACTAGACTTGTTTGTTAATTGACAAATATCTTGTGTAATTACGGGAGGTTTCACAACAAAAATATTGAATAAATCTATTTTTGTGAATGTATAACATGTATAAGCACTGATAAACTGTCCAAATACAGTTTATAATAATAATAATAATAATAATAATAATAATAATAATAATAATAATAATAATGGATTAGATTTATATAGCGCTTTCCTATGAATGCGTACTCAAAGTGCGTACAGAGGAGCCATAATTCATTCACTCTCACATTCTCCCTCTGGTGGTGGTAAACTACATCTGTATCCACAGTTGCCCTGGGGCAGACTGACAGAAGTGTGGCTGCCAGTCTGCACCCATGGCCCCTTCGACCACCACCGAACATTCATATGCATTCATACACCAGTGTGAGTAGCAGCACTGGAGGTAAGGGGGGCGAAGTGTCTTGCCCAAGGAATCAACAGCACATGGACAGAGTGGGATTCAAACTGCCAGCCCTTCAGTTATTGGACAACCTGCTCTACCAATTGAGCCATGGCCTCCCCTCCAGCCATAGCCGCCCCTCAACAACTTAGTGTCATTGAAAATGATAGATAGATAGATAGATAGATAGATAGATAGATAGATAGATAGATAGATAGATAGATAGATAGATAGATAGATAGATAGATAGATAGATAGATAGATAGATAGATAGATAGATAGATAGATAGATCGTTTCAATACATGAAAATATTCTTTATTAAACATAAAAATAAATAAATAAATAAAATAAAAAAACAACAAAAAAAACCCGCAAAATCTCATATAAAGTTAGGGCGAAAAAAAAATTATTTTAATTATGGAAAATTACCGTATTTTTTTAAGATGGTTATTTTCCGTTATTGAACAGTATTTTTTCGGCACCCCTGCTGCTGGAATATTAGCTTTTTGTTTGTTTGTTTGTTTGTTTGTTTGTTTTTTTGGTTTGTTTGTTTGTTTCTTTGTTTTTTTTACAGTGTATAGAGGGGTATGTTTTTATGTTTTGTAATGCTTTGTAAAATCTCCTTCAATTAAATAAAGGTTATTTAAAAAAAAAAAAAAAAAAAGGAAAAGGGATCTGATCTGAACTGCAGGAATGGAAAGATGAGGCGTGATTATAAACCGAAAAAATAAAAATAAATAATAATAACAATAAAAATAAATAAATAAATAAATAAATAATTCTGTCCCACTAGTACCTCCTCTACGCAGGTGACAGAACATAAAGACAGATCTCAGGTACTTGTGGTATATTCCATCCTTTCTTCTTCATGTCCTACTGAACCTGTCCTACTGAACCTGTCCTGGTCCAGATCTGGTCCAGATCTGTATGAGGGACCAGAACAGGAGCGCAAGCGCCTGGAGCTCTCCAAGGTCCTGCACAGACCGGAGGGTTTTCCCACATGTTCCAAACCTCCAGTGTTCCTCCAGTAGAAGCAGAAGCTAAAGCCACTTACCTTCCACCTCATCCTCAGGCAGGTGAACAGGGGTCCGGTAGGAGAGGACATCTGGGATAGTGCAAAGCCCCTTGTACATGAACCTGGTGGTCACAGCGCGCACTGGCATCTCTGCGAGGGGAAACCAACAGCTGTGCCGAGATCTTCATAGAGCCCAGCTCCGAGGAGTTAGTTCACACACACACAGCCTGTGCCTCTGTCCCTCATAGGTTTGAACCAAACCATACACGGAATTTAAAAAAACCCCTCTGTCTCTTACCCAAAGTTAAACCAGAGTCGTTCTTTTCAGATTTTTCTGGGAATCACCTTCCACTAGATCTGCACTTTGGAGATCAATGCGCATGTGGAGCTGCACGAGCTGAGCATTGACCTGGAATTAAAGGTGGAAAAGTTTTCCTTCAGTCAGTCTGTGTGTGTGGGATGATCAATAATCAGTGAAGACAGAACCGATCATCCACATATCGGTTCACTCCTGTTCCAGTGTGGATGTTCTCTGAAGGACCATCAGCCTCTTGTTTCCGTACAGCTGCTGCATTTCATTTAAAAATGTTAGAAAATTCAATATTTGTGTCTCTAAATCGACCTGTTCGGTTTGATGAACACTGACAGCGCGTCCTGTTATTTCACAGACTCTGTTGCCGACACAGTCTGCCTCACTTTTACTCCCCGTTTCGGCATCTTCTTCAAAAAATCAATCCAAATAAAAGCCGATGGTAGAACAGACCCGGGCTGCGCAGGTCCAGCTGCTCCTACCCAGGGACCGATGCGCAAACCAAATGTGGGAACCTTTTTTTTTCTTTCCTGGAGAGCAGCTTCAAGGGAATCCTGGTGCCCCCCCTCCTCCTCCTCTCATCTGATCCAGACACGCGGGATGAGCCAGCCGTCCTCCCTCTCCTCCCTCTCCTCCCTCTCCTCCCTCTCCTCCCTCTCCTCCCTCTCCTCAGCAGCTGTCTCCTCTCCTTCTGTGCAGAAGCAGCTCCGCTCATGAACCCGCCTCCACCTCCTGCCTCCTCTCCTGCTTATGCGCCAAAGCCGCACAGTCTGCGTCCCTTTGAACACACAAAGCTCCACTTCCCCTGAAGGAGGCAGATGAGCCCAAACACTGGCTGTAATGCACCAGGAGGGGCAGAAAGGAGCAACAGGTGCACTTCACAAGTTCTGTTACCCAAATATTCAGTGCATTTTAGCTTTGGCACACATTCAGTCCAACCTGATCAAATAAGTAATAAATAAATAAATAAATAAAATTGACAGTGATTAATAAGTTTCAGCTGCAACAGGTTCTTTAACCCTTTCATGCATGACGTCCACATTTGTGGACCCATAGTTGAACTGACGTTCCAAAGGGTTCTAAAGGTAATCTAGTCCAAACCACGTGGGTTCAGTCTGTACAGACCCTCAGACATACAATGAACTAAAGGATCATCTGAGCTGTAGAATGTGGACTGATCTGGGATCTGCTACAGTGAACCTCCTCAGGCCCAGACATGGGTTTACTGTCCACGTTTGGACAAGAGTTTCTCAGCTTTATACCAAAAAAAAAAACAACTGTCCACCGCAAAGGACATTCCATGAAAATAATAAAAAATGCATCTGAAAAAACTGTTGCATCATGATGTTTCCAATATTGGCAATAATTAAATTTTGAAAGAGTCAAAACTTGTACTTTCCTGGGTCTCAGGAGGTTAAGTATCTCCTTAGTAAAACTGTATTTTTAAAATAATTCTAAAAGCATTTCGACTTTTGCCTAATTTTGAGAAATAAAATCAAAGCAAAAAAACCTAGATACTTTTTCATAATTCATGAATGAAAGGGTTAACAATAACTGATGCACTGAGGAGCTTCGCATTTCTGAACCCTTTACAGTTCACTCATAAATACTCAACATTAGTGTGTTATTAGAGGACAGAACAAGATTGTATGACTTTTGTGAATGTTTTTTTTTTTTTTACATTTTCTATTGTTTTGAAGAAAATCCAAGTCAGTAAAGTCACCATATTTGGTTCCTTACCTGTAAGTGGCAAAAATAAAATAAAAAAAAATCTAAGAAGTATGTATGAAAAATACAAGAAAAACAAATGTAAGGTGAAAAAGAACCTTCCTTTGGTCCCATTAGAACCTGTTCCTTACATACAAGAATTAAAGCAATTATAGACAATAACAGCGATAGATAAAACGTAACATTTACTCACTGCATAAGTATAGCATAAATCAGTGGTTCTCCAACTTTTTACAGGGGAGTACCCCTGAAATAGACTTTTTACAGTGGAGTACCCCCTGGAATAGACTTTTTACAGTGGAGTACTCCATTAAATAGACTTCTTACAGCGGAGTACCCCTGAAATAGATTTCTTACAGTGGAGTACCCCTGAAATAGACTTTCAACAGCAGAGTACCCCCTGAAATAAACCTTTTACAGTGGAGTACTCCTGAAATAGACTTTTTACAGTGGAGTACCCCCTGAAATAGACTTTTTACAGCGGAGTAACCCCTGAAATAGACTTTTTTATCCAAGTACCCCCAACTCTCACTTCAACATTTTTGATTGAAAAAATGAGTCCAGATGTGTTCCTGTGCCAAAGGTGTCTGTTTATATTTACACAACTTTATAAACAAACAACATATATTTTACTATAATATATTTAAAAAAACACATTTCTAAAATACATTTTGTGTAAAATATAAAAGTGCCCTGACAAGAAAAAGAAATAAATTGGTCATTAATTAATAAATGTACCTTTCATCAACATAAAATAATTCCTTATCTACTTAAATAAACTCATTTTGAATCATATAAAATATAAATGTTACCAAAGACAATACAACTATTATATGAATCTATTTATTGTGTTTTATATTTCATTAATTCTATTTATTTATTTTATATTCAGTACATGATGACTTATTTAATAGATTTATACAAAAACATTTCCAGAACCCCTGGGCTTCTTCCAAGTACCCCACTGTGGGAACCAGTGGTATAAATGATTCCACGGTGAATGTAGTCAAAGCTAAAGACTTTTTTTTTTTTTTTTTACCAGGCTGTGTTTAATATCCAATGTATGTACGTGTGTGTATAAACAAATATACCATTAATGATGAACAGTATACATTTATATTTATATTTATATTTATATTTATATTTATATTCAGTCTGTTGTTTGTTTTTTCAGTTTTAAAGTTGGATTAATGACATAATTTCGTGGATTTACCATTAAATATATTTCTTTTTCGTTTAGAAAAACAGATGTGTTTAAGACATTCTTTCCATCCCAGTATTTGGACGGTTCTGTAGAATGAACCTTTACTGAACTGATGTTCTTTTTGGGCCAGACTTTTGCGACTACATGTTGTGAACTCAATGGAAAGTGAAAGCACTACTGAAAAATTTAATTAGCTCCAGGACTCGGCACTTAGAGTATATTTAAGGTGTTTGGTCGGCAGCTCATGATGAATTATGGAATTCAGTCAAATGCAGATTATAACAAACAGACAGGTCCATAATATGATGGAATCAGAACCAGGCCAATAGTTCCGTTAATATGAAAAAAAAAAAGCCTCAAATAAAATACAAAACATATGGAAATGAGTATTGAAAATTCAGTTATTCAAATTATTTTCAGAACTGAATCCAAATTAGGTTTGAACTGAAAACAAACTTTCCTAATAATACATTTTAATTAGTTGGTTAAATGCATTTTTCCAGAGTAACTGAACTTAGTTTGGTTTTGGCGACAGAATATTTATGAAGGGAAAGTCAACGTCAAGGCCAGCAGATGTTCACATTGTTATGGCTGGAGAAATGAAAAATGGGCTCAAAATGATATTATTTCTGTTTTATTCATGCTTTTAAAACCTTTTTAATCACATGAGGCCCAGATTAGTTTAAACCCAGGGCTGTGGTTTTACCCCCCAGACCCATTTTCACAACTGAACCATGAAACAAACTCATATTCTTGTGTCCATGTGCTTGTCTGTTGTTTGTTTCAGACTGATAGGATAGTTTTTAGAGAAAAGGCACCACACTGTAAAAAAAAATCCTGTTGTTTTTACGGAAAAAAACTGGCAGCTGTGGTTTCCAGAACAATACTGTAAAAAAACACATCCAACTGTACACATATGTACGGTTTAAACATGTAGATTTAACATTTTAAACATGTAGATTTAACATTTTAAACATGTAGATTTAACACTGGATTTAAATGGTCTGCACTTATTTAGCACATTTTCTCCACCTTCATGGTGTCCAAAGCACTTTCCAAAACCACCAGGTCCAACTGGGAACAGTTTAGGGTTCAGTGTCTTCCATGGACACTTGGACAGTCAGAGCCAGGATTCAAACCACCAACCCTTTGGTTATTGGACAAGCTGCTCTACCAACTCTACCAACCCATTCATTTACAAATTTAAAATGATATCTATCTATCTATCTATCTATCTATCTATCTATCTATCTATCTATCTATCTATCTATCTATCTATCTATCTATCTATCTATCTATCTATATATATATATATATGTGTATATATATATATATATATATATATATATATATATATGTTACAAGATACAAATACATAGAGCTAGAAGTTCATAGAAAGATTTTAGATATGTTTAAAAATTTGTTATGAAAAAGATATTCATATTGATGTTAAAATTACTTGTGACTAAGGTGCCTTATAAGTGAAAATGTTTCATTTCATAATATATTTTTGATAAGGTTATTATTGATTTATTTGATCCGCTTTGATAACTTTTGATCTGTGAGACCAGGAGTGATGGCGTTAGTCTCCGCCCACTAACTCAGGGCAGGTCGTGCATTTTCCTCATTCAAGTAAAATCCCTTGAAGAGGAAACATTGTTGAATCACTTTGTGATTATTTCTCCCCTGTTTCAGGTAAATTCTGTACATTTTTGCCACTACCAGTTATCAATAGCTTGTACCAAGTATAACGATGAAGTCTGTGTTGTAGATCACTTAGTATGTAACTTTATGAGCATGTTTTGCGCTCTACCTTGTGTTCGAGTGAAAACGTTAGAAACGTTACGTTCGACTGCGCAGCTTAGTTCATGCGGCTATGGCTATTTTGTGAGTGCTTATGTGTCTAAATTAGTTTCTGCAGCGGTCCGGTCTTACACCGTTGCTGAATTGTTATATTTATTGTATCAGCGAGTGTAAATGATAAGTAAATGTTGTGTTCATGTGTCTTATTTAAGTCAGTAACCAAGCTTTTACGCTTGCCCTAGCATAGCCGTTTCAGAACTGACGTCATGGATGCTAATTCAGTGTGCTGACTGAGTGTTTAATATGAGGTAAAAACGAGTTTTGAGGTAAATGTGACGATTGAAGTATATTCCAATCAGTTCATTCAAACTTTTACACTTGTCCTAGCATAGCCATTTTACAACTAACTTCATATATGTTAATGGAGTGCATTAACTGAATGTTCAATATTCTGTGAAAATGAATTTGAGGTTAATGTGATATTTGAAGTGAAACATGTACTGAGTCTGCACTTGGATTCAAGTAAAATCCCTTGAAGAGGAAACGCTGTTGAATCACTTTGTGATTATTTCTCCCCTGTTTCAGGGGTATAACATATATATATATATATATATATATATATATATATATATATATATATATATATATATATAAATAAAAGCAAATATGGCGTTATTTCAACATTATGGTCTTGCAATTTAAACGGTACCACATTGTATTTCAATGTACAGTTTTATTTTCTAAAAACAATAGAAATACATCATTTCTACACACAAATCTGGTTTTGTTCACATACTCTTCCTGTAAAAACTAAAGCTATATTTGATTCAATCATTAACACAAAAACCTTTTCAAATGAACAACTTTGCATTGTATTGTCACTTACAGTTTTTTTATGTTGCAATTTTACAACTTTTTGGTGTTAATTCTACAGTCATTTTTTACAGTGCATATTTTCTGTTATTTCAGTTTGAACCTTCAACTGTTAAACCACAGGATATGAATATGACCCAGGGTCTGAGTATGTCACTGTTCTGATTTAAAGTGAGCAGCAGTAATGGTGTGTTTATTTATTTGTTTGTTTATTTATTTCGAATATATGTAATCAAATCAACAACAAAAGAGTTATATAAGAAAGAAAGTAAACCATTCGAAAAGGAGTAGGATGAAGATTAATTTATTATCCCCCCCCCTTCCTTCACCTACCCTAAATTCCTGTCAGATCCCATCAGTAACTCAAAAATCCTACACATATCAGATTAAATTCTTACTAAGCATAAAACACAAAATTACTGTACATATCAAGGATAGACTGTGCATTTTACAGTGTTTCACATTAAAATAAACTCTGTCCTTTCCATAACAGTAATAGTTCACATATCAAAACAAAAATAAACTCTTTCTATTTCATAACAAAAATACACATATTAACCTCCTAAGACCCAGGAAATGTCAGCAAAGTACAAGTTTTTTTTTTATTTATTTATTTATTTATTTTTTAATTTAAGTAAATGCCTATATTGGAAACATCATGACGCAACAATTTTTTTCTGATGCAGTTTTTTTTTTAATTTCTATGGAATGTCCTTTGTGGTGGACAGTTTTCTTTTTTTTATATAAAGTTGTGAAACTCTTGTCCACAAATGTGGACAGAAAACCCATAGCTGGGTCTTAGGAGGTTAAAAAACAAAAGTACACTCTCCGTTTCATAACAATAATACACACAAATAAACTGTCATTTCTTAGCAGTAATATTCGTATCAATAATAAACTAACTTTGAATCTGTCTGTCTGTACGTCTGTAATGACAGTCCAGAGTCCTACATATGCATCCTTTCTTGTATTTTTAATAAAAACAATAGTTTACAAAGGAAAATCACATGTTTTTTTTTTCTGGAAATTAGCAGTGTTCATTTTGTTGATGAATAATTTTTTCTGACGAAAATGAGACGATAACTAAATAAAAAGTAAAAAGACTGACTAAATGCAGTGACACTTTGGTCAGCGAATAAAAACTAGAGGAATAGGTCGGGCAGAGATGAGATCCAATCAGAAGAAAAAGGGAGAAGGAGGAGCTAAGATGAATTAACGCAATAGGAGGAAGAGGCGGGACAACTGCAAAAGAAGACCCAATAGGAAAGTAGAGGAGGCTGCAGGAGTTGAGAAGAGCTCCAGTCAGAACTCAACTTTATAAGCGACACAGAAGGCGCTCACATTTGTTTAGATCGAACCTCTGGCAGAGTGTGGACAGTAAAGCTGCACATGGGAAATAAAAAAGAGCAGAGCAGATGCATGGGAACATCAACATGTGTAAACTATGTGTCTGTTATTCCCAGTATTATTCAGTGGTATTTACTGTTGTCAAGGCTTATAAGTGTGTTTTCAATTCCATGCCATTTATCTTGATACCAGGTTCAAATCCCTGGTTCATTATATGTGACATCCTTTGAAATGTTTTTGACAGTTTGAGTCACTGAAGTAGTTTCAGGTGAGAACTATTTATATTAAACTGGTTATACAAATATACCACATGAAGGAGGTCTGGAGGCCCTTACTTTTTTTTTTTTATTTTTTATTTTTTTTTTTTTACAAAATTAACCCTTTCATGCATGAATTATGAGAACCTTAATCAAGATTTTTTTTTCCTGAGTGTTTTTATTCCTCTTTAGGCATGAAAAAAAAAAGTGATTGAATTTTTTTTTTTTAATGAATCTATTTTTCATGAAGTTACAACAATGTCCGCTCAGCTGAACACCATGCGTTTAATTTTTGAAGCAAAAAAAAAAAACATGCATTTACTGACATACTGTGTGAAAACTATGACGTAAAAACATTTTTAACCTCCTGAGACCCAGCAATGCATTTTTGTCCTCTGTAGGGGACAAAAGTTTGACAGTTTTACTTAAAAAATGCTGTCCATTGCAAAGGACACTCCATTAAAAAAACAAACAAATAAATAAATAAATAAATAATTTTAAAAAATGTATCTGAAAAAAACAAAAAACTGTTGCATTATGCAGTTTCCAATCAAGACAATTGTTTAATGGAAAAAAGCTAAAATTTTCACTTTCCTGGGTCTCAGGAGGTTAATGCTGCTAATCTGATGTTTTCTCACATTTTAACATACTATATACTAGTTTTTACTCTCTCAGTTCATGCAAAAAAACAAAAAAGACAAATTTTGTTAAAAAAAAAAAAAAAAAGAAAAAAACTATTAATCACAGTCTAATAACAGTTAGCAATTGATTTAGATAAAAGAACAGGAAAGTTACAATAACGGGATGTCAGTGTATGGGATGGTGCATAAGCGTCCACTGTGTTGGCTGATATGGAACTAAAACAACAAAATCCATGAATATACAAGAGAACAGCCTGTAGAATAAGTGTCCACTGGAGTGACCACTGTGCATGAAAGGGTTAAGAGGATACAGAAAATCCTCCAAATGATCTTCTTCTAGACTTGGTAAGCTTTGTAATGAAATACAACTGTTTTTGCTTTGATAATGACTTTGACCTTCAGACTTCAGGTACGAGTATGGGCTCAATCTGTGCCCCCAATTATGCAAATCTGTACGTTGTTTTTTTGAGAGGATTTTTGTGTCTAACCCTGAAAAGAACTACTACTTTAGTAGAATATTAAATTGGTATTGCTACATAGATGATGTGTTTTGTGTCTATCAGGGGAAGGTTGAACATTTAAAGGATTTCCTCACATTCCTCAACAGCTTCAGTTGTAACCTCAGGTTCACTGTGCGGTACAGTCCAGACAGAGTGCATTTCCTGGATATGTGGGTGTGTAGAGTGGCTGGTGGACTATCTACTACCCTACATAGAAAGGAAATGGATAGGAACCGTCTTTTGATAGCCAACAGTCTCCCATCTTACCCCCCTTAACCCTTGTAAGGTGTTTAAGTCTGCAGGACCCATTTTTATTTTTTTAAAAAGAAAAATTATTACTAATTTTTTTTTTTTTTTTTTTAATGAATTTTTTCCTCTCATATTTTACAGAAGAGGATTAGGGCCACTGGAAAAAAAAATAAATTAAGGTCCAATATATTTTTTTCATTATTATTCTGAGACAGAAGTCAGAATTCTGGGAAAAAAGTCCAACTTTTTTTCTCAGAATAATAATAAAAAAAATATATTGGACCTTAATTTTTTTTTCCTAGTGGCCCTAATCCTCCTCCTTCCTTATCTTGATTATATTACATTGTATTAGAAAAAAAAAAAATGTGTAGCACTTTAATTCATAAATGTGATCTAACAAAGGCAAAAGGTACATATTAAACATATATTCTTTTTATGTTGCTTGTAATTGGGATGAAGTAAACATCTGTTGAGTATTATAACATAAAATTGTTTGATTATGTTGAATTAAAAACCCACAAATGCAGCTGAATGACAAAAATATGAACACCACACAAGGGTTAAAAAAGGCCTCCCTAAAAGCCAGTTCTACAGATTCAGAAGAATCTGTCATTCTATTGAAGACTTTAACAGATAAAGCTCTGGATATGACAAACGGATTCCTTTGTCTGGGGGTGGGTGGGGGGGGGGGGTGGGGGTGTTATCCCATCCCCTGGGTTGAGCAGACATATAATGCAGCTCTTCTGAAACCTCACTCTGAACTTCTCAGCACCTGCAAAAAGAACAAAGTATTTGTCCTTTCTTTGCATCACCACTGACTCCCCCAGCTCATATCTGATCAAACTGGCCTTCAAAAAACATTTGCACATTTCAAACTCAGATCCAGAATTGGCGTCCCTTTTCAAAGACCCGCCTCTATTTGTATTTAAACAGGACCATAATCTTAGAGATTACCTGGTCCATGCAATTTTTACACATGATGCTTGACCTCAGCCTGCACAGTCTGTTTTCAGTCCTCTTCCTAGTGGTAACTTCTGCTGTGGTAGTTGTGCACAGTGTAACAACACCTCCAAAGGTACATATTTTTGCCACCCACACACAGGAAAATGCCTTCCTATAGGAAGTGTGATTACCTGTACCTCAACCCATGTTGTGTACTTGTTAAAATGTCCCTGTGGTCTATGTTCTGTGGGCAAAACCACCAGAAAACTAAAAGTCAGAATAAGTGAACACAGGAGTTCCACTGGCAGACATGACCTAAACTCACCAGTTATCCTACACTTTAATGAGGCCAAGCATGACACCACTGCACTGGGATTTCATGGTGTTGAACTGGTCAAACCATCACCCCATGGTGGTGACCATGACCTTATCTTGAAGAGACGTGAGACATTCTGGATCTTCACTCTCCAAACACTATCCCCAAAAGGACTTCATGAATTCTTATTAAATGTGATGTTGTAACTGGGAATGGGAATCCAGAACGATTCTTTTTGAGAACCGGATCCCAGTAGCTCGATTCCCTGGAATCATTTACCTTCCTGCTTAACGAGTCTGCTTATCGATTCCAACTTCGTTGCACATGCGCGATGATGTCACGTGTATGCTGCATTGTTTTGGTGAGAGCGTAGCCAACATGGCGTTGAGGCAGAAACGGTCTAAAAAGATGACACCAGGTCCAGTTGTAACGCTGTCAAAGCTCCCATTTTTCAAAAGGGTGGAATCCCTCCAATATTCTAACATTTGTCCACAGCATGTGATTCATTTCATATGCTACTTAGCAGCGCTTGTGAATCTAGCGGCAGAGTGAACACCAGGACGTCATCCAGACCCAGTTCCAGTTCCGATGCAGACAACAAACGTCGTACCCCCTAAAATACAAGTTTCCGAAGGTAAAGGAAAGGAAATGAGGTGCACAACAACGGGAGACGGGCAGAGTCGAACTGGTTCCACGTAGTGGAAATACGGCAATAGAGGAATTAGTAAAGCGTCTTTAGTTTCACTTTCACTGCACATTGCACCGCCCTCCCCCCCAAACCGGAACAAGCGCCATCTGTTATTATTATTTATCCATTCCATATGTGTTATATTTTCTGTGCAGACATGGAAATATAAAAGACAGTTCATGCAAACACACCCGTTTGTACTCTTTTAATGCCTCACCCAATGAGAATCGATAAGAGAATCGGATCGATAAGCAAAATCGATAATGGAATCGTTAAATTCTTATCGATTCCCATCCCTAGTTGTGACTTTAGAACTTTGTGATAAGTGGAATGTCTTCTAATGATCAGCAAAAGTTGTTTTATCGTCATCTGCTGATTATCACATGCTTCTATCATCAGGTACTGAAGCCCTGGATGACCCTCCTGTCCTGATCCTTATCTTGAAACTATGACACCAGGCATGGTCTGACTATTCTTATCATTATGATCATTTTCTTCTCTATGCACTGTTATGATGTTTTTAAAATGATATACACAATACAAGATCTGTTTTTACTGGTATAGTTTTGTGTATTATTGTGTCTATAGGACTTTATAGTTATTTTTCTGTTCTACAGAGGCACTTATATGGCTTTCTCTCATATATGTGCTTGCCTGCTGTTGAAGTGCCTTAGTTTCCACAGTCTTATTTATCCATGGACTCAATGAGTCTGTTTATCACCTGGGTGGAGCTTCTTAATCACTACTAGTTGGACACAGCTGTATGGTTGACTGTAGCCCCTGTTTGCTCAGCCCCTGATTGGCTATCTTTAACAGGGTAGGCCAGTATTTTTCAAACTTGGGGTCGGGACCCCATGTGGGGTCGCCTGGAATACAAATGGGGCCACCTGAAATTTCTAGTAATTGATGAAGATAAAACCTTACTAATAAAAAGTCTCTGTTGAGTTGACAGAGCCAATCCCAATCCATAGCAGACAACTGTGAGTGTGAAACTGCAGCACTGTGGTTCTGTTTATCTGCCAAATTTTCATTGTGGTCAGTTTCAGATGTTGCAGCTCTTTCATAATTCATAGTTTGAGTTCTTGTTTGTTCAGTATGAATTGTCAGCCTTGTAAATCCAAGCTGGACTGACTGTACATATCCTGACCAAGGAAAATCAAATTCTCCCTTTGTTCAGTAATCTACACCTGTCTTTTCTGCCTCCGTCCACAGTAATATACAATTATATAGACTAAATGTCCTCTAAAATTAACCTGGATTTGAAACATAGGATAGAAAACTATTACAGGATCAAAAAAGTAATTAATTTTAGCCCCAAAAAAAGTCTCCATTTTGAATGTTTGGGGTTGACAGAAATTTGTGATGTTAAAATGGGGCCAGTTGTAAAAAAAAAAAAAGGTTGGAACCAGTGGGTCAGGCCATATATTAGCCTGTGTTGTCAATGCTGTTTTCAAATCTCTGCTTGAAAAACGTCCAGAGGACTGAAACATTGTTTTAGCTTATATTAAAGTTTTTTGCAAGTTGATCGGACAGTGTGCGGGATACCTGTTTTCTTCTTCAAAATTAAGACTGGAAATGAGAAAACCCTGAACAGAGACGACAACTATTAAACAATCCGGACTCAACACCAAACAACACACTTGTATTCTTGTTCATTTTTGTTCATTTTTGTTTATTTTGTTCATTTTTGTTCATTCCTGTTCATTCTTGTTCATTTTTATTTATTTTTTGTTCATTGTTGTTCTTTTTTGTTCATTTTTGTACTTTTTTTTTGTTCATTTTTGTTCATTCCTGTTCATTTTTGTTCTTTTTTGTTCATTTTTGTTTATTTTTGTTCATGTTTGTTCATTCTTGTTCATTTTTCTTCATGTGATGGCCGTCAGCCATTTTGTCTGTGTTTCTCCTTGTCTTCCTCCATTTTAGCTCTGGTCGGCTCCGCCCTGCTCGTTACACACACCTGACCAGACCCTATATAAGAGGCCTGGAAACCAAGATGGCTATCTCTCCCTCCTGCATGGCTGGTGACACCTGGGCTCCCAGCATGGCCGTTTTGATTTTTGGTTATGTTTGTTTGGTTCTTTTGGTTTCTTTGTTCTCACTTGCATCCACACACCCTACACCTCACCACTGATTACTGATTTTTCATCTGAGTGTAGCCTGATGGAAATAAGGTGATGGGTGTGTGTTAAAAAGTTAAAATAATAAATAGCATAAATACCATAAGTTCATAAGTGGAATACAAAGGGTTAAAAATTAAAACTATTTCACTGTGGTAGTATTAAAAAAGTTAATGTCTTTGTGAAAAGGTATGTACTTTTTTTGTGAGTTCATGTATAGAGTGAATGCACATATGTCACTTCCCCCCTGGGCCACGCCCCTCTCAGTCAGACTGAGTGGCAAAGACAAACTGGCTCAACATGGCGGAGTATGGCAGTAACTACAGCAAGACCGGGAAAAATGTGGAATATAACATGAAATTAAAGACAATTGGACTGGACATGGATCCATACAAGCTACCAAACAACAAGTGATCTACGAACATTGATATGTGGCCGGAAATCACATATCTTGACGTTTATATGAACCTGATTTCAACGCCGGGAAAATACCCAATGCAAAGGCTGAAAGCATCCAAAAGATAAAGAGTTGTTGACATTCTTGTCATCGTTAATTAGAGGATTACAGCTGGTGAGTGCTTTCAGTTCAACATACTATAGTTTTTGAGGTTTTCTGTCAGTGCAGACGTATTTTCTTGGCGGCGATTGCCAAGGTAAAGGCCCAGCAGTAGTGCTCACAGTTCACTACTGATTTACTGGAGTTGAACCAGTGGTGGCTGCTCGTCTTTCAGACAGGGGAAGCTCATTGTCGGCTTACATTTTTAAAAAAAATTGTCAAGTTATTTAAACATACATTCGTCCCTCCGTTCCTTTTTAAGAAAATGCTCAGTGACCTTATTGTACCAGTAGGCGTCTTTTCCAGGGACTGGACCAGTGTCCTCTCATTGTCCAGCAGAGCTGGGCTGCTCAGACGGCCTTGGCCCATTGTGTTGTGGGTGTAAGACTTCAGCCTTTTCAAACAAGGGATGCTCCTTTCACTCTGACCTAGCCGACAGTTTGATTCATTTAACTATCTACAAAACGATATTAAACTCGAACAAGAAATGGTTAAATTATGTAACTGAAACAAGAAAACGCTGAAATTACGTTAAATTGAAACAAGGAAGTACAATGAGTGTGTTTTATTTACAGTGCAAGAAATGAACGAGTAATTTTGTATTGGTTTCTCTCGCGATTTCACAGCAGAATGTGTGACGGTATTAAACTGAACTGTGTCAGTGAAGGAGGAGATCGGAAAATAGCTGTCAATCAAACAGGATTCAGCCTTTCGACTGATCCTCCAATCGGCATGTGGGATTCTGGTGTCTAGCCTGACCGAGCTCCGCCCACAGCTCCATTCACCCCCAGAGACACCCGGCATCTGGGGGCGGGACAACATGGTGGCATTTATCCAATTACTGTCCAGTTTTGACAAAAAAGGAAAAAAACTTCCACTCAGTCCCATTGAAGTGCATGGACACTGAGCGTCTATGGACAAATGCACTGAGCAGAGATCGAATGAGAAAACAGAGACACAGGAATGTATGAGAAGTGAACATCGCGTCCGTTGATTTGTGATAAAGCTGATTCTGAACGAACTAATCTGTGAGATGAACGTGTTCTAACACATTTGTAGTCAATAAAATGTCAACACAGCCGAACATATTTAACCATTAATTTTCATAATTTTAGGGAAGCTGAGCTTCCCTTGCAGTCTGTGAGAAATCGCCTCTGAGTTGAACCCTTAGTATTGATCCAAGTGAGTGGATGATCTACTGGTACTTTTGGATATTTAAGTAGAGTTAACATCAAATACTTGATAGAACACAGCTACAACAGCTTTGTGTTAGAGTACCACCCCTTATTTGGAAACTAGGTTAGCCTCAGTTTAAGCTAGTTATAAATCATGTAGAGCACAAGGTTCAGAATCACACAACTGAAGACAAAAACATTTTAGTTATGAAATATAGAACTAAATGACAGATGCTGACATTAAGAACTTTACTAAGAAGTAATGTTAGCCAAAACGATATGTAATTTAAGGTATGATTTTACACAAGAATACAGCATAAATTAACGTTATCTGACATGAAATGGCAACCACAAATCCAGGTTTCGTTGCCTGGATACCAGTTATTTCTACGAATTGCAGCGATCCATCTGCTTCTTCAGTCTTTGGCTTTAGGTCGCTGGTAAAACGACAGCTCCAAGTGCTTTTTAAACCTGTTTGTGCAATCAATGGCACAACAGCTCTGCCCCATTTTTTAGATTGTTCTAAAGTTTTCGCAGTATTCAAGCCAAAGCCGCGACTCATCTCCCTCTTTCTGCCACTCAATAACCGCGGTGACTTTCACTAGCGGTGACGTCACATGCATACCCTCTATTGTATATTAACAGGATGTTAAGGTCCAAATGGAAAATTATATCATATCTAAAAGTAACAATAAAATAAATGTAACATCCCAAAATGTAATTACTTATTTAAACATGATACTAACAATCTAGAATTTATTGTAAATTTGTTCATATTATTTGGAAAATTTCATATACATAAAAACAAATATACTAAACACTCCAAATTTTAAAGTCTTCCTATTAGAATTTGGAAATTATATTAAATCTTTAGAACTCATTTATAATGAGAGGGCCTTACCTTTCGGCTCGGTCCCTAATAAAAAAGCACTAACACCTTGGCTATTTATAAACAATTTTTTAATACTGATTGAACTCTGTTGCATTTATTTAATTATTTATATTTGTCAGAATTATAATTTTTTATTTATTTACTTTTTTTTTTTTTTTTTTTTACTATTATTTATATATTATGCTTTGTATTTTTAAATCTATGCATTATTTTCTTAAACTTATATGTTCAAATGCTTTTTCCCTTTTGACATCTTGTTGTTTGTTTAAAATGTTGTAATGTATACTCAAATGTTAATAAAGTTGGAAAAAAAAATAGGATGTTAAGTGCAAAGTGTTTGTTAAAATACTTAGCTAAAAATAATAATATTATAAAGTTGTGCAAATGTTTATGTTTTGTAAAAAGTAATGAAAATGTATATTTTACATTATGTGTATTATTAGCTTGGAGAATGTTTGTTCGGGGGTCAAGGGTAACAGGAAATAGGAAGTGGAAGAGAAAAACGTGGTGACGACGACGAGAGCGCGAAAGTGAGAGCATGGAATGACACGGGCAGTGTATTCAAGAAGAAAGAACACCAGTTTTAGTTCATGAAGTGGTCGGACAGATCACTAAAAGTGACTTTAATGGTGAGAGACTGTGTTTTAAACAGTACTTTGGCTAGAGGTCCAACGATGAAAAACATAGACGACGAACTCAATGAGTAACTACATGAGGCTAGTTGTGGACGGACTGAGCTAGCAGGTTTGCTAACAGCTAACCGCGGATAGCAGAGACCTGCAGGACACAGACTGAGCCCACAGCAGCACTGGAGGAGACGGACCTTCGCAGACGATTGCCACGGACTGGAGGATTTCTGTTCACCGGATCCTGGATTTCTCCTTTTTCCCTGGATCAAACGGATAAACGTTTCTCTGGAGCTTGTGATACAGTTACCTTTTTTTTTTTTTTAAATTGCCCTGTGAGGTGAAGAGGCCATTTGGTTTTAGGCTGCGCGTACCCGAGCAGCGCACAGGCCTGCAACGGTGAACATCGGGGTTTATTATTTAAGTTATTATTGCGTTTATTGAAAAAAGGACATTTGACTGTGAAAGCAATGATTTTTTTGTTTGTTATTTGAATATTAATCCTAAGTAAATAGTTGAATTTTTTTTTTTTTAATATAAATTGTGTGTGTGTTTTTGCATTGTAGATGGAAGATTTAAAGTGCATACAGTGTGGTTAAAGTGCTTACCATGTTTATAACATAATTCATTTAAAGGGTAAATGCTTTAAAAGGTATATTAAGTTACATTCAATCAAAATAGTACAGAAAATAAAATAGAACCATAGTTTAAATAAACGTTAATTTTGTAAGAGATTACATGTTTAACAAGGACCCAGGTTAGCTACCCCTGTCAAAGCCTGAGGAGCAAAGGGGCGCAACATGAGTAAGTTGGATTTGAGTTATCTTTATTAAAGTTACATTACCTTTAATTGTCACTGAGTGGACCTTCCCTTCCTTTGTTATGCTCTTATACGAGCTGGGCGTAACATTCATTCCTGTTCATTCTTGTTAATTTTTGTTCATTCATGTTCATTTTTGTTCATTCTTGTTTATTTTTGTCCATTTTTTGTTCATTCTTATTTATTTTTGTTTATTTTTTTTCATTGTTGTTCATTTTTGTTCATACTCTACCGTATAAATCACTAACCTGTACTCAGTGTGCAGTTGAATGCGTCCAACCCCTCCCCCTAAACACACACAGTTGTTACCTGTTGAGAACACCTCCGTCTGCATAATGCCGTCCTGGATCTTTCCACCCTGGATCTTTCCACCGTGGCTCACAGCAGATAAGTGTGGTGTGTGCTCAGACTGCTGCTGATGGTTCCACTGGTTGGCTCTTGAAGCTTTTACTGGACTGACAGGTCTATTCCCCTCTGAATAGGAGAGGATCGTCTCTGTCTGCTGCACCTGAGCCTCCTCCGGCTCTGTGCTCACACTCAAACTTCCAACAGCTTTTCTCCACTGGTTCGGCTCGTTTCTCGAAACAGAAATTCCATTCTTAAAATAACATGGACAAACCCTGAGACCACTCTGCATTTGTTCACAACAGAAGTGAATATCTCATTGATTACATTAAATTGCAAATGCCTGAGTATGTGTCTGTTACGACCCGAAGGGAAACATATTTAAAAAGGACACCAGAGTCAAAAGTCATGTTGTTGTTTTTTTAAATTACATTTCTTTGGTTTTGTTCTTTGTTTTTTTAACTTCTTTACTTTGTTTGAACGAGCTGTTTTCAATTAACCAGATGCAAACCCTTTAAAGCCTCGTGTCCAAAGTAATAAAACATAAGATCAGAGGAATAAGGACGGTGTGTTGGACAGACCAACCCTTTATGACAGTGTTTTTAAACCTTGGGGTCGGGACCCCACGGGGGTCGCCTGGAATTCAATGGGCTCACTCGAAATTTGTAGTAATTGCTTAAAAAAAAATTACTTATAAAAAATCTATGTTGAGTTGACAGAGACAATCCCAATCCATAAAAGACATGACAAACTCTGAAGCTGAAATTGCAGCACTGTGGTTCTGTTTATCTGTCAAATGTTCATTGTGGTCGTTTTCAGATGCTGCAGCTCTTTCATAATTCATAGTTTGAGTTATTGTTGCACATATTCTGACCTAAGAAAATGAAATTCTCCCTTTTTGCGGTAATCTACACCTGGCTTTTCTGCCTCCGTCCATAATAATATACATTGTATAGCCTAAATGTTTAATAAAATTAATGTTTATTTGTAACATAGTATAGCAAAGTCTTACATGATCAAAAACAAATTATTTTAGCAAAAAAATGTCTCTGTTTTGAATGTTCGAGGTCGCCAGAAATTTGTGATATTAAAAAAGGGTCACGAGCCAAAAAAGGTTGAACAGCACTGCTTTACGAGGTTGTAGAAGCAGTCAGTGCACCGCTACTGTTTGGACTTTTCATGTTTGTTGATTGGAAGATCCCAAGACGAGTTCAGGATGCACTTCTTCACTTATTTTAATTCACCAAATTCTGAACCTCCTTAGTCTGTGATGTCCCCTTCTACTATTCCAACCCAATATCCCACAGAGTACGTTAGAGGTCGGACTGAATACTGCGGAATTCTCAGTCAAGGCTCGTTAACCGATAAATACAGTGATCAATCCGTAAACGTACCTTTTGACATGAAAAAACCTCCCACACATTTATATTAAAAACAACAAATTTATCCTTGTGTCCTTATTATCTCTACATTTGTACAGCTCTACTGGAGATTTTATATCTCTACTGGTCAACGCCTCTTTGCGGACCTACTTCTAGGGATTTGACCGACGCCTCTTTGTGGAACTGGTCAACCCCTCTTTGTGGACCTAGTTCTAGGGACCTGGTCAACACCTCTTTGGGGACCTTGTCAATGCCTCTTTGCAGACCTACTTCCAGGGACCTGGCCAATGCCTCTTTGTGGACTTACTTCTAGGGATCTGGCCAATGCCTCTTTGTGGACCTACTTCCAGGGATCTGGCCAATGCCTCTTTGTGGACCTACTTCCAGGGATCTGGTCAATGCCTCTTTGTGGAACTTCTTCTAGGGATTTGGTTGACACCTCTTTGTGGACCTGGTCAACGCCTCTTTGTGACCTACTTCTAGGGATTTGATCGATGCCTCTTTGCAGATCTGGTCAACGCCTCTTTCCCGACCTGGTCAACATCTCTTTGCGGGCCTGCGTCTCGGGATTTGATCGACATCTCTTTGAGGATCTGGTCAACACCTACCTGAAAAACAAGCCACAAACTAAGTCCTAAAAGAAAGAAAAATGAAAACAGGACATCCAGAGCCACCTGGCCAAACAAAAAGAAAAAGCTAACAAAAGGCTTACAAAAAGCTAAGCAGCAGGCATGAGGTATCCTGCCTGGGGTGGAGCAGAGGAACCTGGACGTGCACACTCCAAACATTCAACGCGGGAACGGAGCTGAGGAGGCGCAGAGAGCCATGCCCCACAGGTGCTGGACTATACAGCACAAGTGGGACCAAACTAATTAAACGTAAGCATAAAAAAATAGAAGAAACACTACAAAAAGAAAAAAAGTTAATCTAGAAAAACCCAATTAACTAGGAAAAATATCTACAAAATTATTAATCCAAAATAGGCACAATAAACAAAGTCAAAAAGAAGGAAAAGACTAGAAAAAATAGTGCACAGTACCTAACAGTGTCAGTGTCTCCATCCATCTTTAATCCAGTTAACCTCCATTTTTCTCCAGTGAATAGATCCTGTTGATCTAAACCAGGGGTGTCAAACTCATTTTCTTTCAGGGGTCATTTTCAGCCCAGTTTGACCTCCAGTGGGCCGGACCAGTCAAATAATAGCATAATAGCCTATAAATAATGACAACTCCAAATTTTTTTTTAATATGCAAAAAATAACATTAATTTATGAAATCATTTACATTTTACAAACTATCCAAACAAAAAAGATGTGAATAACCTGGAAAAAAACCTGAAATTTCTGAAGAAAAATAAGAAATTATAAGAAAAATTTGATCAATATTATGCCTCAACTTATGATTTCTATGTGTGCGTTACGTATCAGATCTACCAAGGCACAAAACAGGCAGAAGGTTGTTAAAATTACACTTATTTTTCTTTGGACATTTCAGGTTGTTCATATTTGTTCAAGTTATTGATGTTTTATTATTGAAGGATATCAAAATTTAATGTTCTTTGAAATAAATCAAAGAGCAAAAAATTGGTCTTGCCATTTAGAGGCATGATGTCATATTATTTTTTCACATTAAACCAAGAGGAACATTTGGAGTCATTATTTTTAGGTTATTATGCTATTATTTTTGAGTTTGACACCCTTGACTGTTCATATCTTCTGCACTTTTCAAAGTCATCCCACAGTCTGGATTGGAACCTTTGGCGGGCTGGTGGTTTTGGCCCCCGGGCCACAGGTTTGACACCTGTAATCTAAACAGACTGTTCCTTCTTAGTTTGATGGTGTTCTCTAACACCTCTGCATCATTTCATAGTCGAAGTCCCCATGCACAATAGTCTGTTCAAATGTCAAAATTAGTCCAGAAGATAATACAACGGAGTCCAGCAGATGGAGGGTGAAGACAGACACCAGTGAAGAAACATTAGCAGTGAAAGGTTTATTTACAGAACTGTAGGCTCCGAATCATTGTTTATGTGTTCATATGATGGTGTATGATGCTGTATACATGTTCTTTGTACTCTTGACGTATGTATGTTAGTGTGTGTGTGACTGAAATGGTGACAGTTTTCTTGGTGGTGTGAGTGCAGTGTGGACGTCAGACCTACTCTTACCGTAAAATCCTAAAATAAAATCAAAGATGTTTCAGCAGTTACTCCCATGATCTCACTCAGTCAAATTATTTTATTTTGGTTGACAGATGACCAGTCAGCTGAAACAGCAGAAAAATAAAGCAGATACTCCATTTCTAGAGGCATGTTATCTTTTGTAAATGTCACCATATTTTACTGTCTACTCCAACAGGGAGGGGCCAATCTGAGAGTTTATTTTAGTTTAGTTTATTAGTTTGATCCCCATTAGCTGCTGCATACCACAGCAGCTACTCTTCCTGGGGTCATCAACAACACAAAAACAAAGCACCACAATTTCCCACAACTCACTCAACAAATAGGATGTACATACACTCAACACAACAACACAAAAACCAGAAATCAACAACAGCACACAATACAAAACAATTGCAATAATAATAATACCAACAACAACAACAGAAAAAAAGAATAAATAAACCAAAAAATCAGAAACAAAAAATAAAAACATAAAATAAAAATAAAAACAGCTCCACAACAAACAAAAAAACAAACCGTCTAGATCACAGGTGTCAAACATGTGGCCTGGGGGCCAAATCTGGCCCACCAAAGGATCCAGTCTGGCCCTCGGAATGAATTTATGAAATGCAAAAATAGATATTGAGAAATTAACAGTCATTTTAGTTCAGGTTTCACATGCAGACCAATTCAATCTCCAGTAAAATTCTATAATAATAATCTATAAATACTCTCAACTCCAGATTTTTCTAAAATGTAATATTTCTAATATGTAAATATTTTCACTAAAACAAAGTATAGTTTCAAAAAAATGTGAAAAATTTGAAAAATGTGAAAAACCTGAAATGTCTTAAGAAAAATAAGTGCAGTTTTAACAATATTCTGCCCGACACTATATATACTAAACGATACTGTTTTTGTGTATTTGTAGATCCACTGGGATCTGTACGTTATAATGAACATGTGGAAATGATAAACTGAGGAAGAATATTGTTAAAATTACACTTATTCTTTCAGTTTGTTGAAGTTATTTACATTGTTTGAAAGGACAGTTTGTAGATGTAAACATTTTCATTGTTTAATTTTACTTTTTTCACTGTACAATATAGAGCAAAGTTTTTGAGTTGACATTATTTATATATTATGATGTTATGTTTTATACTGGTTCGGCCCACTTCACATGAAATTGAGCTGAATGTGGCCCCTGAACTAAAATGAGTTTGACACCCCTGGTCTAGATGATGTCATTATAGGATGTGCAATAGCTCAGACAGTTATTCTTGGGTAAATATGAAAATTCTCAACCTTTTAGAAAAACTAACTGCTTGAATTTCTGAAATTAAAAATTGTGGCAATGTATTCCATGCCACCATGTTAGTAAATTTAAAATACTGATATGCTGCGTTCCAGGCAACCCGTAACTCGTGTTTTTCCAGCCTTCTACTGGTGAAAATGCACTGGAATGGCAGTCAAACCTGTGACTTCCCACCCGTGAACTCGTACTAGATCGATGTATTCCCAGTTACGAGTTCTGACGTCACGTAGCAATGGCAGCCCCCGTGGATGTGGTGTTTATGCAGATTGTTTATTAAAACAAAGCTATTGCTCTAACGTTATTGATCTGCAAATGTTCTGCATAATCAGCAGCTACTCTGGCGTTAGATAGTTTTCAGTCCATTGAGTGTAAGAATAAATTTAAACAGCTTCTCTTGCCTTATGCACCATTTTTACTCCTCTGTTTCCCTCAAATAACCAAGGAGCAAGCACCTTTGGCGATAGAAATGATTGTAAATTAACATAACGTATGGTCCGACATACTGGTTTGCTTACATCTAGCTACCACACTTCTTTCCACTAAGGCAGTTTGGTGTGACTTGCCTGGAATGCTTCAAAGTTGTGAGTTGTGGTTTGAAGTCGTGACTTACGGGCTCAAAAAACGGCCTGGAACGCAGCAATAGTCTCATCACAAATGTAAGGTAGGAAACTGGACCATTGTTCACCTTTGTGAAAGCTGCAGCAGTGGTGCTCATTGAAGATGAGGAACGTCTTACAGAGCTTCTACTGGAGAAAGTACTGTCTTCCTCTCTGTCAGGTTAAGTCTCAGGGGTGGGTGGTGTCCACAGAGGGAACGGTCCTTAAAGCAGGTCGGTCCGACAACCTGAACCCACTATGACTGAGATCCAGGTCAGGATGGAAGGAAGCAGCACGGGGGGAACGAAACCTACAGAGTCCAGAAGAAACCAGAAGACAACAGGGAGGTGAGGCAAAGAGCAGGAGAGGACTACTAACCCTAACCCCCTAACCCTAGCCCCAACCCACTGGTTCCAACCTTTTTTACACCTGACCCCATTTTCACTTCACAAATTTCTGTCAACCCCAGACATTTAAAACAGAGACATTTTCTTCTCCTAAAATTAATTAGTTTTTGATCCTGTAATAGTTTTCTATACTCTGTTTCAAATCCAGGTTAATTTTAGAGGACATTTAGTCTATATAATGTATATTATTCTGGATGGAGGCAGTAAATCCAGGTGTAGATCACTGCACAAAGGGAGAATTGGATTTTCCTTGGTCAGGATATGTACAGTCAGTCCAGCTTGGATTTACAAGGCTGACAATTAATACTGAACAAACAAGAGCTCAAACTATGAATTATGAAAGAGCTGCAGCATCTGAAACCGACCAAAATGAACATTTGAAAGATAAACAGAATCAGTTTCAAGTTTGTCATTTCAGCATATAAAAAATACACAGAAACGAAACATTGTACCCAGGTCCCCGACTGTCAGCAGCATTTAGTAAATAGTATAAATTACTGATAAAATAATAAAATACTGATACAAAATAGCAATAACAATACCCCCCCCCCAAATAAAAAAAAATAAAAAATTACCTATAAATAACTAAAAACTTTTATGTCTAAAGTGCACAGCAGTAAAGTGCCAATTTAAAGTGCATTCCAGGCCCAAGTTCAGCAAGAGTTCATTATTCTAACTCTCTCTGGAAAAGCTGTTTCAGAGTCTGGTGGTCCATGCTTGGATATGCCGCAGTCTCCTGCCTGATGGGCAACAGAACCACAGTGCTTCAGTTTCACACTCACAGTTTGTCTGGTATGGATTGGATTGGCTCTGTCAGCTCAACACAGATTTATTACTAAGGTTTTATATTTTTTTATTATTTTTTTAAAAATCAATTTCTAGAAATTTCAGGCAACCCCATTTCAATTCCTGGGCGACCCCATGTGGGGTCCCGACCCCGAGGTTGAAAAACCCTGCCCTAACCCCCGAAACCCCTAACCCTGACCCTAATTCTAACACATTCACATTGGACAAACCATTATCATGTGTTAAACATGTAGACACTATATTACCAAGATGGGAAAAGATTGATCTATAACACTGGTCAACAACAAATTTATTGTTTAAGCTTTTTGAGCTGATTTAGGATAATTTTGGTGTGCTGAATCCAAAAATCACATTAATTTTGCTCAATCAGGTCAACTTTCTGAACTATGCTACATATTGGCTTTTTAACATTTTTGCTTACATTTATGGGCATTTTCACATCATATGATACAAATTCTTTCATATTTCTTGCAATAAACGAGTTCTGAAGGTTTTACTTTTGCCAATTTATGATTAATGTTTTTTTATATTACAGGTGAATGAAATGGCTTCGACTAGAAGATCTTGCAAAAATAAGCCTGACGTATTCTGCTACATCTGCAGTGAATACACCATTGTACCTACAGGAATCAAGTCACAAGTTTCATAAAGTGTGCTTACCAATCTTATTTTGGTATTAAACTTGGTGACTAAGATAAAGTTTGGGCGCAGATTGTGAGAAGATCAAATTTTTCAAAATCAAATTAGCAAAAAAACCTGACCTGGTTGAGAAAAACAGATGTCATTTTTGGATTTAGCGGTGCAAAATGGTCCTAATTCAGTTGAAAAACCTAGACAACTTGCAAAAAACATTTTTTTGTAACCCAGTGTAATCAAGAGATGTAGAACTTTACTTTGACCAAACACAGAAGATAACACAAGCTTTAATTCTGTTAAATCTGTTACTGTCCTGTGGACTAATGGAACAACTAAAAATATACACAGACTTCAGATCAGTCAGAACAGAGCTGTAGGTGTTTAAGGTGGACTACAAAACAAACACCAGATAAATGCACAGGTGGTTAGGAACGGTTCTAGGAGAAGATGTGTTTATGAGAACAGCTGTGGACACTGGAAAACCACAGGTGGTTTCCAAATGTACCTTTAAGCCAAAATTAACATTTTATTTGACTAGACACGTGTCAAAAAGTGGATTCAGCACCTGCTAAAAGTCCATTCTAACTCAGAAAAGTACAGTCATTTGGTACCATGGACCCATGTACGATGTCCATCTCTCCTGTACATTGTCCATGTCTCCAGTGCGTTGCCAATGTCTCCATTACGTTGTCCATGTCTCCGTCACTTTGTCCATGTCTCCGTTACGTTGTCCATGTCTGGTATGTCCATGTCTCTGGTATGTTGTCCATGTCTCTGGTATGTGCCATGTCTCCGTTACGTTGTCCATGTCTCCAATACATTGTCCATGTCTCCGTTACGTTGTCCATGTCTCCAATACATTGTCCATGTCTCCGTTACGTTGTCCATGTCTCCAGTACGTTGTCCATGTCTCCAGTACGTTGTCCATGTCTCCGTTACGTTGTCCATGTCTCCGGTACGTTGTCCATGTCTCTGTTCCGTTGTCCATGTCTCCAATACATTGTCCATGTCTCCGTTACGTTGTCCATGTCTCCAATACATTGTCCATGTCTCCGTTACGTTGTCCATGTCTCCGGTACATTGTCCATGTCTCTGTTCCGTTGTCCATGTCTCCAGTACGTTGTCCATGTCTCCGTTACGTTGTCCATGTCTCTGTTCCGTTGCTCATGTCTCCGTCACTTTGTCCATGTCTCCGTTACGTTGTCCAGTCTCCAATACATTGTCCATGTCTCCGTCACTTTGTCCATGTCTCCGTTACGTTGTCCATGTCTCTGTTCCGTTGCCCATGTCTCCGGTACGTTGTCCATGTCTCCAGTACGTTGTCCATGTCTCTGTTCTGTTGCCCATGTCTCCAGTACATTGTCCATGTCTCCAATACATTGTCCATGTCTCTGTTACGTTGTCCATGTATCCGTTACGTTGTCCATATCTCCGTTACGTTGTCCGTGTCTCCAATACATTGTCCATGTCTCCAGTACGTTGTCCATGTCTCCGTTACGTTGTCCATGTCTCCGGTATGTTGTCCATGTCTTCTGAGTCTCCAGCAGGTGTTGAACTACTATCTTGTCCTCAGATTGGACAGTGTTTCCGCTCCCTTAGTTTTACAGATTGCGTTTTAGTTTAATAGATTTCGTTCTTCATGCGGAGCTAATGCAGTTCCAGTTTGTTTGGTTTGAAAATGACCTGTTTCCAAAAGATAAACAAGTTCCAAAATTCTCATCAATCGCACCTACATTAAAACAGCTTCCTGTCAAAGCTTCATTTGGATTATTGATTGCTTCTGTAATTGACTGAACCTTAGTTTCTACACACAGATGTTCCCTGATCAGAATTAGAATTACACATAGAATTACACAACAGGATAATGTCTGTTCTCTATTTTACTTTTAGCTTTTATTCTAACACACTATTATCTAATTATTAAAATATGTTATATTTTCTGTGGATACATTCAGACAGAGGTGGGGCAGTTCGACCCCCCCCCCCCCCTCCCCCCATATTAACCTCCATATATCAATTCACTCATACAATACTTGACTTGCCTCTAACTCCAATTTAGTAATCAGTCGTCCCCAAGGTTATTATTGTTAACGAAAACTAACAAAATGACAAAAACTAGAATTGTAAAAACATTTTCATTAACTGAAATAATAAAAAAACTATAATTAAAAGAAAAAAACGATAACTGAAACTGTATTGTGTGTTACAACTGTGTTTACAACTGTGTTTACAAGACTATCTAAAATGTATAAAAATTATGGATAAAATTCCCTTCGTTTTCGTCTTTGTCAATGTCGGATTGACATTAAATCGATTTACTTCCCTCAAGCAATTTTAGCTGCTGGCACCATATGATATTTAACGGTCTGTCACTTCTGGTCACTTGTGGTTTAGAGTCATCTTCTGGTCCCCACTCTGCCTGGAAACATGGAGACTAAGTTGGGAGAAAGCAGCAGAGTCCTGTCTGGGATTTATTTGAATATGACAGTGAAGAAGATAAAAGATATAGAAAAACCCTAAAACTGAGCATTTTAGGAAATAAAAACTAATAAAACTGGCAAACCTGCTCTAAAAACTAAAACTAACTGAATTAGGAAAAAAGTCAAACTTAATAAAACTAAACTATAAGGAAAAATCCACAACTATTATAACCTTGGTCGTCCCAATACAATTTTTTAATTAATTTAATTTGATTTTTTTTTTTTTTCTTCCAAACGTCTGTCTTTGTTTAGGGCCACTCAACTTTGGAATGAATTGCCTAAAAAGCTGAAGGACTTATCAACTTTATGAACTTTATGCAAAAAAGCTATGAAATTCCATTTTAACTTAATTTGATGTTTTTTAGATGTACGGTCACTTGAACTGTGTGAGCCTTTTTATATTTTTATATGTAAAGTTTGTGTATGAAATTCAGAAGGGGTCCCACCCAGCACACCAGGAGACCAGGCCGCCCCAGACAGCCACCCGCTGGGGCCCGTGCACAACCCGATGCCCCAACCAAGCCCCAGGGGCCTGGCCCATCCCTGCCCCCCCAGTCCCACACACCCACATAAGCATATGCACACACACCCACTGACACCCAGACACACACCACCCACCCCACATGTTCGCCCATTCACACCCACCCACACACACCTGCACGTCTGCTTACAGATGTGACATCATGAGAACTCCACACCACACCCTCCTGCAACCACAGTCACCCCAGCCACCATCACCACCGTGCCCCCCCCCCCCCGCCCCCGAGACACGCCCCAAACACCCCAAGACCATCCACCCACCCAAAGTCCCAAGACACGCCCCAGAACCCCCCCCAACCCACCCCAGAGGCTTAACACTGCAAACCAAACATGCTTCCCCAGGTGCTGCCAACCCCCCCCCCCCAGGCAGCGAGCAGCCCCACCTTAAGTCCCCACAAGGCGGGTCGAACACAGCCCCAACTCCAATCGGAGCCCAAACACATACAAATAAATACTGATGACACTGCACAGTCCAACAGATAATGTCACTGAGCAAAAGACAATTTTATAAACAGAGTAAAGTCCTAACTCTGCCTTTGGAAGGTTTTATAATGTGTTCAGTATAAAACAGCCTTTATCTACAAAGACATAATTTAAAAAGAATAAACAAAACAAATAAAGAATGGAAAAAGGAACAACCTTCAGAGGAAATACTCATTTATTTTATATTCTACTTATACATAAATACATAAATACAGAGTGACCCCCCCCCCCCCGCCGCCAGCCATGAGTGGAACCCCATTCTATAAAAGTAATGCATGAAATATGTGAATAAACTAATGATAACTGCCTTCAGTTCATCTCACCTGGAGGCGTTTACAGTTTACAACCATGGAATAACAAACTGGAACTGCTATTTAAATAAGATATGAGAGAAGATCAAATGTATTGATCCACAGATCAGGAAATGGGGTTTATCAGAGCAGCTGGAGGAAACAAAGAGTAACAAAGAAAAAAGACAAAACACAGAAACGGACAAATGTAAAAGAATAAAATTACATATTATACTATATGCATAGAACTATTAACATAAAACATATCATATATAATAATAATAATAATAATAATAATAATAATATAATAATAATAATAATAATATAATAATATAATAGAAGAAGAAGAAGAAAGAAGAAGAAGATCTCATTTGCAGAATAGTTAGGTAAATATTTTCTTTGTGTCATCAGTGGGTGAACCCTGTTTATAGGCTGATTGTTGATTTTTAAAATATATATAGAACAAGTCTGTCAAACTCAATTAGTTCAGGGGAAACAAACACACCAATATGATCTGAAGTGGGTCAGACCAGGAAAATAATTATAGAATAAAAAATAAATAAGTGAAAAAATAACATTGAATACTTTACTTATTCAAACAAACCTGAAAAAACCCTGAAATTTATTAAGTTCAATTCTAACAATATTCTGCCTCAACTTATTATTTATACATGTGCATTATGGATCTGATCTACAAAGCCCCCCCCCCCCCCCAAAAAAAAAATACATACATACATACATACATACATACATAATATTACCGGGCTATATTTTAGAAAATTGCACTTCATTTTCTTTAAAGTTTCATATTTTCATATTTGTTCAGCTTTTTC